>NC_136592.1:2280734-2352292 GCF_910589615.1 Taurulus bubalis
TAAAGCACTAAAACATGATGAGAGCATCAGGTACTCTTACACTATAGTACAACTTGAATGTCTGGTATTCTATGATGCATTACATGTAGGAAATCATAGAATCTAAGTGTTTGACAACAAAATGCACTTTTGGACTCTGTTAAGGCTGAAAAGTCTTTTCGGAGCATAAAAAGTTAGAAATGCACTTTAAAGCAGTAAAACGTAATGAGAGCATCAGGTACTCTTATATTACAATGAAACTTGAATGTCTGGTATTCTATGATGCATTACATGCAGAAAATCAAAGAATCTAAGTGTTTGACAACAAAATGCACTTTTGGACTCTGTTAAGGCTGAAAAGTCTTTTCGGAGCATAAAAAGTTAGAAATGCACTTTAAAGCAGTAAAACGTAATGAGAGCATCAGGTACTCTTATATTACAATGAAACTTGAATGTCTGGTATTCTATGATGCATTAAATGCAGGAAATCATATAATCTAAGTGTTTGACAACAAAATGCACTTTTGGACTCTGTTAAGGCTGAAAAGTCTTTTCGGAGCATAAAAAGTTAGAAATGCAACTTAAAGCACTAAAACATGATGAGAGCATCAGGTACTCTTACACTATAGTACAACTTGAATGTCTGGTATTCTATGATGCATTACATGCAGAAAATCAAAGAATCTAAGTGTTTGACAACAAAATGCACTTTTGGACTCTGTTAAGGCTGAAAAGTCTTTTCGGAGCATAAAAAGTTAGAAATGCACTTTAAAGCAGTAAAACGTAATGAGAGCATCAGGTACTCTTATATTACAATGAAACTTGAATGTCTGGTATTCTATGATGCATTACATGCAGAAAATCAAAGAATCTAAGTGTTTGACAACAAAATGCACTTTTGGACTCTGTTAAGGCTGAAAAGTCTTTTCGGAGCATAAAAAGTTAGAAATGCACTTTAAAGCAGTAAAACGTAATGAGAGCATCAGGTACTCTTATATTACAATGAAACTTGAATGTCTGGTATTCTATGATGCATTAAATGCAGGAAATCATAGAATCTAAGTGTTTGACAACAAAATGCACTTTTGGACTCTGTTAAGGCTGAAAAGTCTTTTCGGAGCATAAAAAGTTAGAAATGCAACTTAAAGCACTAAAACATGATGAGAGCATCAGGTACTCTTACACTATAGTACAACTTGAATGTCTGGTATTCTATGATGCATTACATGTAGGAAATCATAGAATCTAAGTGTTTGACAACAAAATGCACTTTTGGACTCTGTTAAGGCTGAAAAGTCTTTTCGGAGCATAAAAAGTTAGAAATGCACTTTAAAGCAGTAAAACGTAATGAGAGCATCAGGTACTCTTATATTACAATGAAACTTGAATGTCTGGTATTCTATGATGCATTACATGCAGAAAATCAAAGAATCTAAGTGTTTGACAACAAAATGCACTTTTGGACTCTGTTAAGGCTGAAAAGTCTTTTCGGAGCATAAAAAGTTAGAAATGCACTTTAAAGCAGTAAAACGTAATGAGAGCATCAGGTACTCTTATATTACAATGAAACTTGAATGTCTGGTATTCTATGATGCATTAAATGCAGGAAATCATAGAATCTAAGTGTTTGACAACAAAATGCACTTTTGGACTCTGTTAAGGCTGAAAAGTCTTTTCGGAGCATAAAAAGTTAGAAATGCAACTTAAAGCACTAAAACATGATGAGAGCATCAGGTACTCTTACACTATAGTACAACTTGAATGTCTGGTATTCTATGATGCATTACATGTAGGAAATCATAGAATCTAAGTGTTTGACAACAAAATGCACTTTTGGACTCTGTAAAGGCTGAAAAGTCCTTTTCGGAGCATAAAAAGTTAGAAATGCACTTTAAAGCAGTAAAACGTAATGAGAGCATCAGGTACTCTTATATTACAATGAAACTTGAATGTCTGGTATTCTATGATGCATTACATGCAGAAAATCAAAGAATCTAAGTGTTTGACAACAAAATGCACTTTTGGACTCTGTTAAGGCTGAAAAGTCTTTTCGGAGCATAAAAAGTTAGAAATGCAACTTAAAGCACTAAAACATGATGAGAGCATCAGGTACTCTTACACTATAGTACAACTTGAATGTCTGGTATTCTATGATGCATTACATGCAGAAAATCAAAGAATCTAAGTGTTTGACAACAAAATGCACTTTTGGACTCTGTTAAGGCTGAAAAGTCTTTTCGGAGCATAAAAAGTTAGAAATGCACTTTAAAGCAGTAAAACGTAATGAGAGCATCAGGTACTCTTATATTACAATGAAACTTGAATGTCTGGTATTCTATGATGCATTAAATGCAGGAAATCATAGAATCTAAGTGTTTGACAACAAAATGCACTTTTGGACTCTGTTAAGGCTGAAAAGTCTTTTCGGAGCATAAAAAGTTAGAAATGCAACTTAAAGCACTAAAACATGATGAGAGCATCAGGTACTCTTACACTATAGTACAACTTGAATGTCTGGTATTCTATGATGCATTACATGTAGGAAATCATAGAATCTAAGTGTTTGACAACAAAATGCACTTTTGGACTCTGTTAAGGCTGAAAAGTCTTTTCGGAGCATAAAAAGTTAGAAATGCACTTTAAAGCAGTAAAACGTAATGAGAGCATCAGGTACTCTTATATTACAATGAAACTTGAATGTCTGGTATTCTATGATGCATTACATGCAGAAAATCAAAGAATCTAAGTGTTTGACAACAAAATGCACTTTTGGACTCTGTTAAGGCTGAAAAGTCTTTTCGGAGCATAAAAAGTTAGAAATGCACTTTAAAGCAGTAAAACGTAATGAGAGCATCAGGTACTCTTATATTACAATGAAACTTGAATGTCTGGTATTCTATGATGCATTAAATGCAGGAAATCATAGAATCTAAGTGTTTGACAACAAAATGCACTTTTGGACTCTGTTAAGGCTGAAAAGTCTTTTCGGAGCATAAAAAGTTAGAAATGCACTTTAAAGCAGTAAAACGTAATGAGAGCATCAGGTACTCTTATATTACAATGAAACTTGAATGTCTGGTATTCTATGATGCATTACATGCAGAAAATCAAAGAATCTAAGTGTTTGACAACAAAATGCACTTTTGGACTCTGTTAAGGCTGAAAAGTCTTTTCGGAGCATAAAAAGTTAGAAATGCACTTTAAAGCAGTAAAACGTAATGAGAGCATCAGGTACTCTTATATTACAATGAAACTTGAATGTCTGGTATTCTATGATGCATTAAATGTAGGAAATCATAGAATCTAAGTGTTTGACAACAAAATGCACTTTTGGACTCTGTTAAGGCTGAAAAGTCTTTTCGGAGCATAAAAAGTTAGAAATGCAACTTAAAGCACTAAAACATGATGAGAGCATCAGGTACTCTTACACTATAGTACAACTTGAATGTCTGGTATTCTATGATGCATTACATGTAGGAAATCATAGAATCTAAGTGTTTGACAACAAAATGCACTTTTGGACTCTGTTAAGGCTGAAAAGTCTTTTCGGAGCATAAAAAGTTAGAAATGCACTTTAAAGCAGTAAAACGTAATGAGAGCATCAGGTACTCTTATATTACAATGAAACTTGAATGTCTGGTATTCTATGATGCATTACATGCAGAAAATCAAAGAATCTAAGTGTTTGACAACAAAATGCACTTTTGGACTCTGTTAAGGCTGAAAAGTCTTTTCGGAGCATAAAAAGTTAGAAATGCACTTTAAAGCAGTAAAACGTAATGAGAGCATCAGGTACTCTTATATTACAATGAAACTTGAATGTCTGGTATTCTATGATGCATTAAATGCAGGAAATCATAGAATCTAAGTGTTTGACAACAAAATGCACTTTTGGACTCTGTTAAGGCTGAAAAGTCTTTTCGGAGCATAAAAAGTTAGAAATGCAACTTAAAGCACTAAAACATGATGAGAGCATCAGGTACTCTTACACTATAGTACAACTTGAATGTCTGGTATTCTATGATGCATTACATGTAGGAAATCATAGAATCTAAGTGTTTGACAACAAAATGCACTTTTGGACTCTGTTAAGGCTGAAAAGTCTTTTCGGAGCATAAAAAGTTAGAAATGCACTTTAAAGCAGTAAAACGTAATGAGAGCATCAGGTACTCTTATATTACAATGAAACTTGAATGTCTGGTATTCTATGATGCATTACATGCAGAAAATCAAAGAATCTAAGTGTTTGACAACAAAATGCACTTTTGGACTCTGTTAAGGCTGAAAAGTCTTTTCGGAGCATAAAAAGTTAGAAATGCACTTTAAAGCAGTAAAACGTAATGAGAGCATCAGGTACTCTTATATTACAATGAAACTTGAATGTCTGGTATTCTATGATGCATTACATGCAGGAAATCATAGAATCTAAGTGTTTGACAACAAAATGCACTTTTGGACTCTGTTAAGGCTGAAAAGTCTTTTCGGAGCATAAAAAGTTAGAAATGCACTTTAAAGCAGTAAAACGTAATGAGAGCATCAGGTACTCTTATATTACAATGAAACTTGAATGTCTGGTATTCTATGATGCATTACATGCAGAAAATCAAAGAATCTAAGTGTTTGACAACAAAATGCACTTTTGGACTCTGTTAAGGCTGAAAAGTCTTTTCGGAGCATAAAAAGTTAGAAATGCACTTTAAAGCAGTAAAACGTAATGAGAGCATCAGGTACTCTTATATTACAATGAAACTTGAATGTCTGGTATTCTATGATGCATTAAATGCAGGAAATCATAGAATCTAAGTGTTTGACAACAAAATGCACTTTTGGACTCTGTTAAGGCTGAAAAGTCTTTTCGGAGCATAAAAAGTTAGAAATGCACTTTAAAGCAGTAAAACGTAATGAGAGCATCAGGTACTCTTATATTACAATGAAACTTGAATGTCTGGTATTCTATGATGCATTACATGCAGAAAATCAAAGAATCTAAGTGTTTGACAACAAAATGCACTTTTGGACTCTGTTAAGGCTGAAAAGTCTTTTCGGAGCATAAAAAGTTAGAAATGCACTTTAAAGCAGTAAAACGTAATGAGAGCATCAGGTACTCTTATATTACAATGAAACTTGAATGTCTGGTATTCTATGATGCATTAAATGCAGGAAATCATAGAATCTAAGTGTTTGACAACAACATGCACTTTTGGACTCTGTTAAGGCTGAAAAGTCTTTTCGGAGCATAAAAAGTTAGAAATGCAACTTAAAGCACTAAAACATGATGAGAGCATCAGGTACTCTTACACTATAGTACAACTTGAATGTCTGGTATTCTATGATGCATTACATGTAGGAAATCATAGAATCTAAGTGTTTGACAACAAAATGCACTTTTGGACTCTGTTAAGGCTGAAAAGTCTTTTCGGAGCATAAAAAGTTAGAAATGCACTTTAAAGCAGTAAAACGTAATGAGAGCATCAGGTACTCTTATATTACAATGAAACTTGAATGTCTGGTATTCTATGATGCATTACATGCAGAAAGTCAAAGAATCTAAGTGTTTGACAACAAAATGCACTTTTGGACTCTGTTAAGGCTGAAAAGTCTTTTCGGAGCATAAAAAGTTAGAAATGCACTTTAAAGCAGTAAAACGTAATGAGAGCATCAGGTACTCTTATATTACAATGAAACTTGAATGTCTGGTATTCTATGATGCATTAAATGCAGGAAATCATAGAATCTAAGTGTTTGACAACAAAATGCACTTTTGGACTCTGTTAAGGCTGAAAAGTCTTTTCGGAGCATAAAAAGTTAGAAATGCACTTTAAAGCAGTAAAACGTAATGAGAGCATCAGGTACTCTTATATTACAATGAAACTTGAATGTCTGGTATTCTATGATGCATTACATGCAGAAAATCAAAGAATCTAAGTGTTTGACAACAAAATGCACTTTTGGACTCTGTTAAGGCTGAAAAGTCTTTTCGGAGCATAAAAAGTTAGAAATGCACTTTAAAGCAGTAAAACGTAATGAGAGCATCAGGTACTCTTATATTACAATGAAACTTGAATGTCTGGTATTCTATGATGCATTAAATGCAGGAAATCATAGAATCTAAGTGTTTGACAACAAAATGCACTTTTGGACTCTGTTAAGGCTGAAAAGTCTTTTCGGAGCATACAAAGTTAGAAATGCACTTTAAAGCAGTAAAACGTAATGAGAGCATCAGGTACTCTTATATTACAATGAAACTTGAATGTCTGGTATTCTATGATGCATTACATGCAGAAAATCAAAGAATCTAAGTGTTTGACAACAAAATGCACTTTTGGACTCTGTTAAGGCTGAAAAGTCTTTTCGGAGCATAAAAAGTTAGAAATGCACTTTAAAGCAGTAAAACGTAATGAGAGCATCAGGTACTCTTATATTACAATGAAACTTGAATGTCTGGTATTCTATGATGCATTAAATGCAGGAAATCATAGAATCTAAGTGTTTGACAACAAAATGCACTTTTGGACTCTGTTAAGGCTGAAAAGTCTTTTCGGAGCATAAAAAGTTAGAAATGCAACTTAAAGCACTAAAACATGATGAGAGCATCAGGTACTCTTACACTATAGTACAACTTGAATGTCTGGTATTCTATGATGCATTACATGTAGGAAATCATAGAATCTAAGTGTTTGACAACAAAATGCACTTTTGGACTCTGTTAAGGCTGAAAAGTCTTTTCGGAGCATAAAAAGTTAGAAATGCACTTTAAAGCAGTAAAACGTAATGAGAGCATCAGGTACTCTTATATTACAATGAAACTTGAATGTCTGGTATTCTATGATGCATTACATGCAGAAAATCAAAGAATCTAAGTGTTTGACAACAAAATGCACTTTTGGACTCTGTTAAGGCTGAAAAGTCTTTTCGGAGCATAAAAAGTTAGAAATGCACTTTAAAGCAGTAAAACGTAATGAGAGCATCAGGTACTCTTATATTACAATGAAACTTGAATGTCTGGTATTCTATGATGCATTAAATGCAGGAAATCATAGAATCTAAGTGTTTGACAACAAAATGCACTTTTGGACTCTGTTAAGGCTGAAAAGTCTTTTCGGAGCATAAAAAGTTAGAAATGCAACTTAAAGCACTAAAACATGATGAGAGCATCAGGTACTCTTACACTATAGTACAACTTGAATGTCTGGTATTCTATGATGCATTACATGTAGGAAATCATAGAATCTAAGTGTTTGACAACAAAATGCACTTTTGGACTCTGTAAAGGCTGAAAAGTCTTTTCGGAGCATAAAAAGTTAGAAATGCACTTTAAAGCAGTAAAACGTAATGAGAGCATCAGGTACTCTTATATTACAATGAAACTTGAATGTCTGGTATTCTATGATGCATTACATGCAGAAAATCAAAGAATCTAAGTGTTTGACAACAAAATGCACTTTTGGACTCTGTTAAGGCTGAAAAGTCTTTTCGGAGCATAAAAAGTTAGAAATGCACTTTAAAGCAGTAAAACGTAATGAGAGCATCAGGTACTCTTATATTACAATGAAACTTGAATGTCTGGTATTCTATGATGCATTAAATGCAGGAAATCATAGAATCTAAGTGTTTGACAACAAAATGCACTTTTGGACTCTGTTAAGGCTGAAAAGTCTTTTCGGAGCATAAAAAGTTAGAAATGCAACTTAAAGCACTAAAACATGATGAGAGCATCAGGTACTCTTACACTATAGTACAACTTGAATGTCTGGTATTCTATGATGCATTACATGTAGGAAATCATAGAATCTAAGTGTTTGACAACAAAATGCACTTTTGGACTCTGTTAAGGCTGAAAAGTCTTTTCGGAGCATAAAAAGTTGGAAATGCACTTTAAAGCAGTAAAACGTAATGAGAGCATCAGGTACTCTTATATTACAATGAAACTTGAATGTCTGGTATTCTATGATGCATTACATGCAGAAAATCAAAGAATCTAAGTGTTTGACAGCAAAATGCACTTTTGGACTCTGTTAAGGCTGAAAAGTCTTTTCGGAGCATAAAAAGTTAGAAATGCACTTTAAAGCAGTAAAACGTAATGAGAGCATCAGGTACTCTTATATTACAATGAAACTTGAATGTCTGGTATTCTATGATGCATTAAATGCAGGAAATCATAGAATCTAAGTGTTTGACAACAAAATGCACTTTTGGACTCTGTTAAGGCTGAAAAGTCTTTTCGGAGCATAAAAAGTTAGAAATGCACTTTAAAGCAGTAAAACGTAATGAGAGCATCAGGTACTCTTATATTACAATGAAACTTGAATGTCTGGTATTCTATGATGCATTACATGCAGAAAATCAAAGAATCTAAGTGTTTGACAACAAAATGCACTTTTGGACTCTGTTAAGGCTGAAAAGTCTTTTCGGAGCATAAAAAGTTAGAAATGCACTTTAAAGCAGTAAAACGTAATGAGAGCATCAGGTACTCTTATATTACAATGAAACTTGAATGTCTGGTATTCTATGATGCATTAAATGCAGGAAATCATAGAATCTAAGTGTTTGACAACAAAATGCACTTTTGGACTCTGTTAAGGCTGAAAAGTCTTTTCGGAGCATAAAAAGTTAGAAATGCAACTTAAAGCACTAAAACATGATGAGAGCATCAGGTACTCTTACACTATAGTACAACTTGAATGTCTGGTATTCTATGATGCATTACATGTAGGAAATCATAGAATCTAAGTGTTTGACAACAAAATGCACTTTTGGACTCTGTTAAGGCT
This sequence comes from Taurulus bubalis, assembly GCF_910589615.1. Classification (NCBI taxonomy): domain Eukaryota; kingdom Metazoa; phylum Chordata; class Actinopteri; order Perciformes; family Cottidae; genus Taurulus; species Taurulus bubalis. Next base: position 2,289,485 of record NC_136592.1, read on the forward strand.
GAAAAGTCTTTTCGGAGCATAAAAAGTTAGAAATGCACTTTAAAGCAGTAAAACGTAATGAGAGCATCAGGTACTCTTATATTACAATGAAACTTGAATGTCTGGTATTCTATGATGCATTACATGCAGAAAATCAAAGAATCTAAGTGTTTGACAACAAAATGCACTTTTGGACTCTGTTAAGGCTGAAAAGTCTTTTCGGAGCATAAAAAGTTAGAAATGCACTTTAAAGCAGTAAAACGTAATGAGAGCATCAGGTACTCTTATATTACAATGAAACTTGAATGTCTGGTATTCTATGATGCATTAAATGCAGGAAATCATAGAATCTAAGTGTTTGACAACAAAATGCACTTTTGGACTCTGTTAAGGCTGAAAAGTCTTTTCGGAGCATAAAAAGTTAGAAATGCAACTTAAAGCACTAAAACATGATGAGAGCATCAGGTACTCTTACACTATAGTACAACTTGAATGTCTGGTATTCTATGATGCATTACATGTAGGAAATCATAGAATCTAAGTGTTTGACAACAAAATGCACTTTTGGACTCTGTTAAGGCTGAAAAGTCTTTTCGGAGCATAAAAAGTTAGAAATGCACTTTAAAGCAGTAAAACGTAATGAGAGCATCAGGTACTCTTATATTACAATGAAACTTGAATGTCTGGTATTCTATGATGCATTACATGCAGAAAATCAAAGAATCTAAGTGTTTGACAACAAAATGCACTTTTGGACTCTGTTAAGGCTGAAAAGTCTTTTCGGAGCATAAAAAGTTAGAAATGCACTTTAAAGCAGTAAAACGTAATGAGAGCATCAGGTACTCTTATATTACAATGAAACTTGAATGTCTGGTATTCTATGATGCATTAAATGCAGGAAATCATAGAATCTAAGTGTTTGACAACAAAATGCACTTTTGGACTCTGTTAAGGCTGAAAAGTCTTTTCGGAGCATAAAAAGTTAGAAATGCACTTTAAAGCAGTAAAACGTAATGAGAGCATCAGGTACTCTTATATTACAATGAAACTTGAATGTCTGGTATTCTATGATGCATTACATGCAGAAAATCAAAGAATCTAAGTGTTTGACAACAAAATGCACTTTTGGACTCTGTTAAGGCTGAAAAGTCTTTTCGGAGCATAAAAAGTTAGAAATGCACTTTAAAGCAGTAAAACGTAATGAGAGCATCAGGTACTCTTATATTACAATGAAACTTGAATGTCTGGTATTCTATGATGCATTAAATGCAGGAAATCATAGAATCTAAGTGTTTGACAACAAAATGCACTTTTGGACTCTGTTAAGGCTGAAAAGTCTTTTCGGAGCATAAAAAGTTAGAAATGCACTTTAAAGCAGTAAAACGTAATGAGAGCATCAGGTACTCTTATATTACAATGAAACTTGAATGTCTGGTATTCTATGATGCATTACATGCAGAAAATCAAAGAATCTAAGTGTTTGACAACAAAATGCACTTTTGGACTCTGTTAAGGCTGAAAAGTCTTTTCGGAGCATAAAAAGTTAGAAATGCACTTTAAAGCAGTAAAACGTAATGAGAGCATCAGGTACTCTTATATTACAATGAAACTTGAATGTCTGGTATTCTATGATGCATTAAATGCAGGAAATCATAGAATCTAAGTGTTTGACAACAACATGCACTTTTGGACTCTGTTAAGGCTGAAAAGTCTTTTCGGAGCATAAAAAGTTAGAAATGCAACTTAAAGCACTAAAACATGATGAGAGCATCAGGTACTCTTACACTATAGTACAACTTGAATGTCTGGTATTCTATGATGCATTACATGTAGGAAATCATAGAATCTAAGTGTTTGACAACAAAATGCACTTTTGGACTCTGTTAAGGCTGAAAAGTCTTTTCGGAGCATAAAAAGTTAGAAATGCACTTTAAAGCAGTAAAACGTAATGAGAGCATCAGGTACTCTTATATTACAATGAAACTTGAATGTCTGGTATTCTATGATGCATTACATGCAGAAAGTCAAAGAATCTAAGTGTTTGACAACAAAATGCACTTTTGGACTCTGTTAAGGCTGAAAAGTCTTTTCGGAGCATAAAAAGTTAGAAATGCACTTTAAAGCAGTAAAACGTAATGAGAGCATCAGGTACTCTTATATTACAATGAAACTTGAATGTCTGGTATTCTATGATGCATTAAATGCAGGAAATCATAGAATCTAAGTGTTTGACAACAAAATGCACTTTTGGACTCTGTTAAGGCTGAAAAGTCTTTTCGGAGCATAAAAAGTTAGAAATGCACTTTAAAGCAGTAAAACGTAATGAGAGCATCAGGTACTCTTATATTACAATGAAACTTGAATGTCTGGTATTCTATGATGCATTACATGCAGAAAATCAAAGAATCTAAGTGTTTGACAACAAAATGCACTTTTGGACTCTGTTAAGGCTGAAAAGTCTTTTCGGAGCATAAAAAGTTAGAAATGCACTTTAAAGCAGTAAAACGTAATGAGAGCATCAGGTACTCTTATATTACAATGAAACTTGAATGTCTGGTATTCTATGATGCATTAAATGCAGGAAATCATAGAATCTAAGTGTTTGACAACAAAATGCACTTTTGGACTCTGTTAAGGCTGAAAAGTCTTTTCGAAGCATAAAAAGTTAGAAATGCAACTTAAAGCACTAAAACATGATGAGAGCATCAGGTACTCTTACACTATAGTACAACTTGAATGTCTGGTATTCTATGATGCATTACATGTAGGAAATCATAGAATCTAAGTGTTTGACAACAAAATGCACTTTTGGACTCTGTTAAGGCTGAAAAGTCTTTTCGGAGCATAAAAAGTTAGAAATGCACTTTAAAGCAGTAAAACGTAATGAGAGCATCAGGTACTCTTATATTACAATGAAACTTGAATGTCTGGTATTCTATGATGCATTACATGCAGAAAATCAAAGAATCTAAGTGTTTGACAACAAAATGCACTTTTGGACTCTGTTAAGGCTGAAAAGTCTTTTCGGAGCATAAAAAGTTAGAAATGCACTTTAAAGCAGTAAAACGTAATGAGAGCATCAGGTACTCTTATATTACAATGAAACTTGAATGTCTGGTATTCTATGATGCATTAAATGCAGGAAATCATAGAATCTAAGTGTTTGACAACAAAATGCACTTTTGGACTCTGTTAAGGCTGAAAAGTCTTTTCGGAGCATAAAAAGTTAGAAATGCAACTTAAAGCACTAAAACATGATGAGAGCATCAGGTACTCTTACACTATAGTACAACTTGAATGTCTGGTATTCTATGATGCATTACATGTAGGAAATCATAGAATCTAAGTGTTTGACAACAAAATGCACTTTTGGACTCTGTTAAGGCTGAAAAGTCTTTTCGGAGCATAAAAAGTTAGAAATGCACTTTAAAGCAGTAAAACGTAATGAGAGCATCAGGTACTCTTATATTACAATGAAACTTGAATGTCTGGTATTCTATGATGCATTACATGCAGAAAATCAAAGAATCTAAGTGTTTGACAACAAAATGCACTTTTGGACTCTGTTAAGGCTGAAAAGTCTTTTCGGAGCATAAAAAGTTAGAAATGCACTTTAAAGCAGTAAAACGTAATGAGAGCATCAGGTACTCTTATATTACAATGAAACTTGAATGTCTGGTATTCTATGATGCATTAAATGCAGGAAATCATAGAATCTAAGTGTTTGACAACAAAATGCACTTTTGGACTCTGTTAAGGCTGAAAAGTCTTTTCGGAGCATAAAAAGTTAGAAATGCAACTTAAAGCACTAAAACATGATGAGAGCATCAGGTACTCTTACACTATAGTACAACTTGAATGTCTGGTATTCTATGATGCATTACATGTAGGAAATCATAGAATCTAAGTGTTTGACAACAAAATGCACTTTTGGACTCTGTTAAGGCTGAAAAGTCTTTTCGGAGCATAAAAGTTGGAAATGCAACTTAAAGCACTAAAACGTGATGAGAGCATCAGGTACTCTTATACTATAGTACAACTTGAATGTCTGGTATTCTATGATGCATTACATGCAGAAAATCAAAGAATCTAAGTGTTTGACAACAAAATGCACTTTTGGACTCTGTTAAGGCTGAAAAGTCTTTTCGGAGCATAAAAAGTTAGAAATGCACTTTAAAGCAGTAAAACGTAATGAGAGCATCAGGTACTCTTATATTACAATGAAACTTGAATGTCTGGTATTCTATGATGCATTAAATGCAGGAAATCATATAATCTAAGTGTTTAAAAACAAAATGCACTTTTGGACTCTGTTAAGGCTGAAAAGTCTTTTCGGAGCATAAAAAGTTAGAAATGCAACTTAAAGCACTAAAACGTGATAAGAGCATCAGGTACTCTTACACTATAGTACAACTTGAATGTCTGGTATTCTATGATGCATTAAATGCAGGAAATCATATAATCTAAGTGTTTAAAAACAAAATGCACTTTTGGACTCTGTTAAGGCTGAAAAGTCTTTTCGGAGCATAAAAGTTGGAAATGCAACTTAAAGCACTAAAACGTGATGAGAGCATCAGGTACTCTTATACTATAGTACAACTTGAATGTCTGGTATTCTATGATGCATTACATGCAGAAAATCAAAGAATCTAAGTGTTTGACAACAAAATGCACTTTTGGACTCTGTTAAGGCTGAAAAGTCTTTTCGGAGCATAAAAAGTTAGAAATGCACTTTAAAGCAGTAAAACGTAATGAGAGCATCAGGTACTCTTATATTACAATGAAACTTGAATGTCTGGTATTCTATGATGCATTAAATGCAGGAAATCATATAATCTAAGTGTTTAAAAACAAAATGCACTTTTGGACTCTGTTAAGGCTGAAAAGTCTTTTCGGAGCATAAAAAGTTAGAAATGCAACTTAAAGCACTAAAACGTGATAAGAGCATCAGGTACTCTTACACTATAGTACAACTTGAATGTCTGGTATTCTATGATGCATTAAATGCAGGAAATCATATAATCTAAGTGTTTAAAAACAAAATGCACTTTTGGACTCTGTTAAGGCTGAAAAGTCTTTTCGGAGCATAAAAAGTTAGAAATGCAACTTAAAGCACTAAAACTTGATGAGAGCATCAGGTACTCTTATACTATAGTACAACTTGAATGTCTGGTATTCTATGATGCATTACATGCAGAAAATCAAAGAATCTAAGTGTTTGACAACAAAATGCACTTTTGCACTCTGTTAAGTCTGAAAAGTCTTTTCAGGGCATAAAAAGTTAGAAATGCACTTTAAAGCAGTAAAACGTAATGAGAGCATCAGGTAGTCTTATATTACAATGAAACTTGAATGTCTGGTATTCTATGATGCATTACATGTAGGAAATCATAGAATCTAAGTGTTTGACAACAAAATGCACTTTTGGACTCTGTTGAGGCTGAAACGTCTTTTCGGAGCATAAAAGTTGGAAATGCACTTTAAAGCAGTAAAACGTAATGAGAGCATCAGGTACTCTTATATTACAATGAAACTTGAATGTCTGGTATTCTATGATGCATTACATGTAGGAAATCATAGAATCTAAGTGTTTGACAACAAAATGCACTTTTGGACTCTGTTAAGGCTGAAAAGTCTTTTCGGAGCATAAAAAGTTAGAAATGCAACTTAAAGCACTAAAACATAATGAGAGCATCAGGTACTCTTACACTATAGTACAACTTGAATGTCTGGTATTCTATGATGCATTACATGTAGGAAATCATAGAATCTAAGTGTTTGACAACAAAATGCACTTTTGGACTCTGTTAAGGCTGAAAAGTCTTTTCGGAGCATAAAAAGTTAGAAATGCACTTTAAAGCAGTAAAACGTAATGAGAGCATCAGGTACTCTTATATTACAATGAAACTTGAATGTCTGGTATTCTATGATGCATTACATGCAGAAAATCAAAGAATCTAAGTGTTTGACAACAAAATGCACTTTTGGACTCTGTTAAGGCTGAAAAGTCTTTTCGGAGCATAAAAAGTTAGAAATGCACTTTAAAGCAGTAAAACGTAATGAGAGCATCAGGTACTCTTATATTACAATGAAACTTGAATGTCTGGTATTCTATGATGCATTAAATGCAGGAAATCATAGAATCTAAGTGTTTGACAACAAAATGCACTTTTGGACTCTGTTAAGGCTGAAAAGTCTTTTCGGAGCATAAAAAGTTAGAAATGCAACTTAAAGCACTAAAACATGATGAGAGCATCAGGTACTCTTACACTATAGTACAACTTGAATGTCTGGTATTCTATGATGCATTACATGTAGGAAATCATAGAATCTAAGTGTTTGACAACAAAATGCACTTTTGGACTCTGTTAAGGCTGAAAAGTCTTTTCGGAGCATAAAAAGTTAGAAATGCACTTTAAAGCAGTAAAACGTAATGAGAGCATCAGGTACTCTTATATTACAATGAAACTTGAATGTCTGGTATTCTATGATGCATTACATGCAGAAAATCAAAGAATCTAAGTGTTTGACAACAAAATGCACTTTTGGACTCTGTTAAGGCTGAAAAGTCTTTTCGGAGCATAAAAAGTTAGAAATGCACTTTAAAGCAGTAAAACGTAATGAGAGCATCAGGTACTCTTATATTACAATGAAACTTGAATGTCTGGTATTCTATGATGCATTAAATGCAGGAAATCATAGAATCTAAGTGTTTGACAACAAAATGCACTTTTGGACTCTGTTAAGGCTGAAAAGTCTTTTCGGAGCATAAAAAGTTAGAAATGCACTTTAAAGCAGTAAAACGTAATGAGAGCATCAGGTACTCTTATATTACAATGAAACTTGAATGTCTGGTATTCTATGATGCATTACATGCAGAAAATCAAAGAATCTAAGTGTTTGACAACAAAATGCACTTTTGGACTCTGTTAAGGCTGAAAAGTCTTTTCGGAGCATAAAAAGTTAGAAATGCACTTTAAAGCAGTAAAACGTAATGAGAGCATCAGGTACTCTTATATTACAATGAAACTTGAATGTCTGGTATTCTATGATGCATTAAATGCAGGAAATCATAGAATCTAAGTGTTTGACAACAAAATGCACTTTTGGACTCTGTTAAGGCTGAAAAGTCTTTTCGGAGCATAAAAAGTTAGAAATGCAACTTAAAGCACTAAAACATGATGAGAGCATCAGGTACTCTTACACTATAGTACAACTTGAATGTCTGGTATTCTATGATGCATTACATGTAGGAAATCATAGAATCTAAGTGTTTGACAACAAAATGCACTTTTGGACTCTGTTAAGGCTGAAAAGTCTTTTCGGAGCATAAAAAGTTAGAAATGCACTTTAAAGCAGTAAAACGTAATGAGAGCATCAGGTACTCTTATATTACAATGAAACTTGAATGTCTGGTATTCTATGATGCATTACATGCAGAAAATCAAAGAATCTAAGTGTTTGACAACAAAATGCACTTTTGGACTCTGTTAAGGCTGAAAAGTCTTTTCGGAGCATAAAAAGTTAGAAATGCACTTTAAAGCAGGAAAACGTAATGAGAGCATCAGGTACTCTTATATTACAATGAAACTTGAATGTCTGGTATTCTATGATGCATTAAATGCAGGAAATCATAGAATCTAAGTGTTTGACAACAAAATGCACTTTTGGACTCTGTTAAGGCTGAAAAGTCTTTTCGGAGCATAAAAAGTTAGAAATGCAACTTAAAGCACTAAAACATGATGAGAGCATCAGGTACTCTTACACTATAGTACAACTTGAATGTCTGGTATTCTATGATGCATTACATGTAGGAAATCATAGAATCTAAGTGTTTGACAACAAAATGCACTTTTGGACTCTGTTAAGGCTGAAAAGTCTTTTCGGAGCATAAAAAGTTAGAAATGCACTTTAAAGCAGTAAAACGTAATGAGAGCATCAGGTACTCTTATATTACAATGAAACTTGAATGTCTGGTATTCTATGATGCATTACATGCAGAAAATCAAAGAATCTAAGTGTTTGACAACAAAATGCACTTTTGGACTCTGTTAAGGCTGAAAAGTCTTTTCGGAGCATAAAAAGTTAGAAATGCACTTTAAAGCAGTAAAACGTAATGAGAGCATCAGGTACTCTTATATTACAATGAAACTTGAATGTCTGGTATTCTATGATGCATTAAATGCAGGAAATCATAGAATCTAAGTGTTTGACAACAAAATGCACTTTTGGACTCTGTTAAGGCTGAAAAGTCTTTTCGGAGCATAAAAAGTTAGAAATGCACTTTAAAGCAGTAAAACGTAATGAGAGCATCAGGTACTCTTATATTACAATGAAACTTGAATGTCTGGTATTCTATGATGCATTACATGCAGAAAATCAAAGAATCTAAGTGTTTGACAACAAAATGCACTTTTGGACTCTGTTAAGGCTGAAAAGTCTTTTCGGAGCATAAAAAGTTAGAAATGCACTTTAAAGCAGTAAAACGTAATGAGAGCATCAGGTACTCTTATATTACAATGAAACTTGAATGTCTGGTATTCTATGATGCATTAAATGCAGGAAATCATAGAATCTAAGTGTTTGACAACAAAATGCACTTTTGGACTCTGTTAAGGCTGAAAAGTCTTTTCGGAGCATAAAAAGTTAGAAATGCACTTTAAAGCAGTAAAACGTAATGAGAGCATCAGGTACTCTTATATTACAATGAAACTTGAATGTCTGGTATTCTATGATGCATTACATGCAGAAAATCAAAGAATCTAAGTGTTTGACAACAAAATGCACTTTTGGACTCTGTTAAGGCTGAAAAGTCTTTTCGGAGCATAAAAAGTTAGAAATGCACTTTAAAGCAGTAAAACGTAATGAGAGCATCAGGTACTCTTATATTACAATGAAACTTGAATGTCTGGTATTCTATGATGCATTAAATGCAGGAAATCATAGAATCTAAGTGTTTGACAACAAAATGCACTTTTGGACTCTGTTAAGGCTGAAAAGTCTTTTCGGAGCATAAAAAGTTAGAAATGCAACTTAAAGCACTAAAACATGATGAGAGCATCAGGTACTCTTACACTATAGTACAACTTGAATGTCTGGTATTCTATGATGCATTACATGTAGGAAATCATAGAATCTAAGTGTTTGACAACAAAATGCACTTTTGGACTCTGTTAAGGCTGAAAAGTCTTTTCGGAGCATAAAAAGTTAGAAATGCACTTTAAAGCAGTAAAACGTAATGAGAGCATCAGGTACTCTTATATTACAATGAAACTTGAATGTCTGGTATTCTATGATGCATTACATGCAGAAAATCAAAGAATCTAAGTGTTTGACAACAAAATGCACTTTTGGACTCTGTTAAGGCTGAAAAGTCTTTTCGGAGCATAAAAAGTTAGAAATGCACTTTAAAGCAGTAAAACGTAATGAGAGCATCAGGTACTCTTATATTACAATGAAACTTGAATGTCTGGTATTCTATGATGCATTAAATGCAGGAAATCATAGAATCTAAGTGTTTGACAACAAAATGCACTTTTGGACTCTGATAAGGCTGAAAAGTCTTTTCGGAGCATAAAAAGTTAGAAATGCACTTTAAAGCAGTAAAACGTAATGAGAGCATCAGGTACTCTTATATTACAATGAAACTTGAATGTCTGGTATTCTATGATGCATTACATGCAGAAAATCAAAGAATCTAAGTGTTTGACAACAAAATGCACTTTTGGACTCTGTTAAGGCTGAAAAGTCTTTTCGGAGCATAAAAAGTTAGAAATGCACTTTAAAGCAGTAAAACGTAATGAGAGCATCAGGTACTCTTATATTACAATGAAACTTGAATGTCTGGTATTCTATGATGCATTAAATGCAGGAAATCATAGAATCTAAGTGTTTGACAACAAAATGCACTTTTGGACTCTGTTAAGGCTGAAAAGTCTTTTCGAAGCATAAAAAGTTAGAAATGCAACTTAAAGCACTAAAACATGATGAGAGCATCAGGTACTCTTACACTATAGTACAACTTGAATGTCTGGTATTCTATGATGCATTACATGTAGGAAATCATAGAATCTAAGTGTTTGACAACAAAATGCACTTTTGGACTCTGTTAAGGCTGAAAAGTCTTTTCGGAGCATAAAAAGTTAGAAATGCACTTTAAAGCAGTAAAACGTAATGAGAGCATCAGGTACTCTTATATTACAATGAAACTTGAATGTCTGGTATTCTATGATGCATTACATGCAGAAAATCAAAGAATCTAAGTGTTTGACAACAAAATGCACTTTTGGACTCTGTTAAGGCTGAAAAGTCTTTTCGGAGCATAAAAAGTTAGAAATGCACTTTAAAGCAGTAAAACGTAATGAGAGCATCAGGTACTCTTATATTACAATGAAACTTGAATGTCTGGTATTCTATGATGCATTAAATGCAGGAAATCATAGAATCTAAGTGTTTGACAACAAAATGCACTTTTGGACTCTGTTAAGGCTGAAAAGTCTTTTCGGAGCATAAAAAGTTAGAAATGCAACTTAAAGCACTAAAACATGATGAGAGCATCAGGTACTCTTACACTATAGTACAACTTGAATGTCTGGTATTCTATGATGCATTACATGTAGGAAATCATAGAATCTAAGTGTTTGACAACAAAATGCACTTTTGGACTCTGTTAAGGCTGAAAAGTCTTTTCGGAGCATAAAAAGTTAGAAATGCACTTTAAAGCAGTAAAACGTAATGAGAGCATCAGGTACTCTTATATTACAATGAAACTTGAATGTCTGGTATTCTATGATGCATTACATGCAGAAAATCAAAGAATCTAAGTGTTTGACAACAAAATGCACTTTTGGACTCTGTTAAGGCTGAAAAGTCTTTTCGGAGCATAAAAAGTTAGAAATGCACTTTAAAGCAGTAAAACGTAATGAGAGCATCAGGTACTCTTATATTACAATGAAACTTGAATGTCTGGTATTCTATGATGCATTAAATGCAGGAAATCATAGAATCTAAGTGTTTGACAACAAAATGCACTTTTGGACTCTGTTAAGGCTGAAAAGTCTTTTCGGAGCATAAAAAGTTAGAAATGCACTTTAAAGCAGTAAAACGTAATGAGAGCATCAGGTACTCTTATATTACAATGAAACTTGAATGTCTGGTATTCTATGATGCATTACATGCAGAAAATCAAAGAATCTAAGTGTTTGACAACAAAATGCACTTTTGGACTCTGTTAAGGCTGAAAAGTCTTTTCGGAGCATAAAAAGTTAGAAATGCACTTTAAAGCAGTAAAACGTAATGAGAGCATCAGGTACTCTTATATTACAATGAAACTTGAATGTCTGGTATTCTATGATGCATTACATGCAGAAAATCAAAGAATCTAAGTGTTTGACAACAAAATGCACTTTTGGACTCTGTTAAGGCTGAAAAGTCTTTTCGGAGCATAAAAAGTTAGAAATGCACTTTAAAGCAGTAAAACGTAATGAGAGCATCAGGTACTCTTATATTACAATGAAACTTGAATGTCTGGTATTCTATGATGCATTAAATGCAGGAAATCATAGAATCTAAGTGTTTGACAACAAAATGCACTTTTGGACTCTGTTAAGGCTGAAAAGTCTTTTCGGAGCATAAAAAGTTAGAAATGCAACTTAAAGCACTAAAACATGATGAGAGCATCAGGTACTCTTACACTATAGTACAACTTGAATGTCTGGTATTCTATGATGCATTACATGTAGGAAATCATAGAATCTAAGTGTTTGACAACAAAATGCACTTTTGGACTCTGTTAAGGCTGAAAAGTCTTTTCGGAGCATAAAAAGTTAGAAATGCACTTTAAAGCAGTAAAACGTAATGAGAGCATCAGGTACTCTTATATTACAATGGAACTTGAATGTCTGGTATTCTATGATGCATTACATGCAGAAAATCAAAGAATCTAAGTGTTTGACAACAAAATGCACTTTTGGACTCTGTTAAGGCTGAAAAGTCTTTTCGGAGCATAAAAAGTTAGAAATGCACTTTAAAGCAGTAAAACGTAATGAGAGCATCAGGTACTCTTATATTACAATGAAACTTGAATGTCTGGTATTCTATGATGCATTAAATGCAGGAAATCATAGAATCTAAGTGTTTGACAACAAAATGCACTTTTGGACTCTGTTAAGGCTGAAAAGTCTTTTCGGAGCATAAAAAGTTAGAAATGCACTTTAAAGCAGTAAAACGTAATGAGAGCATCAGGTACTCTTATATTACAATGAAACTTGAATGTCTGGTATTCTATGATGCATTACATGCAGAAAATCAAAGAATCTAAGTGTTTGACAACAAAATGCACTTTTGGACTCTGTTAAGGCTGAAAAGTCTTTTCGGAGCATAAAAAGTTAGAAATGCACTTTAAAGCAGTAAAACGTAATGAGAGCATCAGGTACTCTTATATTACAATGAAACTTGAATGTCTGGTATTCTATGATGCATTAAATGCAGGAAATCATAGAATCTAAGTGTTTGACAACAAAATGCACTTTTGGACTCTGTTAAGGCTGAAAAGTCTTTTCGAAGCATAAAAAGTTAGAAATGCAACTTAAAGCACTAAAACATGATGAGAGCATCAGGTACTCTTACACTATAGTACAACTTGAATGTCTGGTATTCTATGATGCATTACATGTAGGAAATCATAGAATCTAAGTGTTTGACAACAAAATGCACTTTTGGACTCTGTTAAGGCTGAAAAGTCTTTTCGGAGCATAAAAAGTTAGAAATGCACTTTAAAGCAGTAAAACGTAATGAGAGCATCAGGTACTCTTATATTACAATGAAACTTGAATGTCTGGTATTCTATGATGCATTACATGCAGAAAATCAAAGAATCTAAGTGTTTGACAACAAAATGCACTTTTGGACTCTGTTAAGGCTGAAAAGTCTTTTCGGAGCATAAAAAGTTAGAAATGCACTTTAAAGCAGTAAAACGTAATGAGAGCATCAGGTACTCTTATATTACAATGAAACTTGAATGTCTGGTATTCTATGATGCATTAAATGCAGGAAATCATAGAATCTAAGTGTTTGACAACAAAATGCACTTTTGGACTCTGTTAAGGCTGAAAAGTCTTTTCGGAGCATAAAAAGTTAGAAATGCAACTTAAAGCACTAAAACATGATGAGAGCATCAGGTACTCTTACACTATAGTACAACTTGAATGTCTGGTATTCTATGATGCATTACATGTAGGAAATCATAGAATCTAAGTGTTTGACAACAAAATGCACTTTTGGACTCTGTTAAGGCTGAAAAGTCTTTTCGGAGCATAAAAAGTTAGAAATGCACTTTAAAGCAGTAAAACGTAATGAGAGCATCAGGTACTCTTATATTACAATGAAACTTGAATGTCTGGTATTCTATGATGCATTACATGCAGAAAATCAAAGAATCTAAGTGTTTGACAACAAAATGCACTTTTGGACTCTGTTAAGGCTGAAAAGTCTTTTCGGAGCATAAAAAGTTAGAAATGCACTTTAAAGCAGTAAAACGTAATGAGAGCATCAGGTACTCTTATATTACAATGAAACTTGAATGTCTGGTATTCTATGATGCATTAAATGCAGGAAATCATAGAATCTAAGTGTTTGACAACAAAATGCACTTTTGGACTCTGTTAAGGCTGAAAAGTCTTTTCGAAGCATAAAAAGTTAGAAATGCAACTTAAAGCACTAAAACATGATGAGAGCATCAGGTACTCTTACACTATAGTACAACTTGAATGTCTGGTATTCTATGATGCATTACATGTAGGAAATCATAGAATCTAAGTGTTTGACAACAAAATGCACTTTTGGACTCTGTTAAGGCTGAAAAGTCTTTTCGGAGCATAAAAAGTTAGAAATGCACTTTAAAGCATTAAAACGTAATGAGAGCATCAGGTACTCTTATATTACAATGAAACTTGAATGTCTGGTATTCTATGATGCATTACATGCAGAAAATCAAAGAATCTAAGTGTTTGACAACAAAATGCACTTTTGGACTCTGTTAAGGCTGAAAAGTCTTTTCGGAGCATAAAAAGTTAGAAATGCACTTTAAAGCAGTAAAACGTAATGAGAGCATCAGGTACTCTTATATTACAATGAAACTTGAATGTCTGGTATTCTATGATGCATTAAATGCAGGAAATCATAGAATCTAAGTGTTTGACAACAAAATGCACTTTTGGACTCTGTTAAGGCTGAAAAGTCTTTTCGGAGCATAAAAAGTTAGAAATGCAACTTAAAGCACTAAAACATGATGAGAGCATCAGGTACTCTTACACTATAGTACAACTTGAATGTCTGGTATTCTATGATGCATTACATGTAGGAAATCATAGAATCTAAGTGTTTGACAACAAAATGCACTTTTGGACTCTGTTAAGGCTGAAAAGTCTTTTCGGAGCATAAAAAGTTAGAAATGCACTTTAAAGCAGTAAAACGTAATGAGAGCATCAGGTACTCTTATATTACAATGAAACTTGAATGTCTGGTATTCTATGATGCATTACATGCAGAAAATCAAAGAATCTAAGTGTTTGACAACAAAATGCACTTTTGGACTCTGTTAAGGCTGAAAAGTCTTTTCGGAGCATAAAAAGTTAGAAATGCACTTTAAAGCAGTAAAACGTAATGAGAGCATCAGGTACTCTTATATTACAATGAAACTTGAATGTCTGGTATTCTATGATGCATTAAATGCAGGAAATCATAGAATCTAAGTGTTTGACAACAAAATGCACTTTTGGACTCTGTTAAGGCTGAAAAGTCTTTTCGGAGCATAAAAAGTTAGAAATGCAACTTAAAGCACTAAAACATGATGAGAGCATCAGGTACTCTTACACTATAGTACAACTTGAATGTCTGGTATTCTATGATGCATTACATGTAGGAAATCATAGAATCTAAGTGTTTGACAACAAAATGCACTTTTGGACTCTGTTAAGGCTGAAAAGTCTTTTCGGAGCATAAAAGTTGGAAATGCAACTTAAAGCACTAAAACGTGATGAGAGCATCAGGTACTCTTAAACTATAGTACAACTTGAATGTCTGGTATTCTATGATGCATTACATGCAGAAAATCAAAGAATCTAAGTGTTTGACAACAAAATGCACTTTTGGACTCTGTTAAGGCTGAAAAGTCTTTTCGGAGCATAAAAAGTTAGAAATGCACTTTAAAGCAGTAAAACGTAATGAGAGCATCAGGTACTCTTATATTACAATGAAACTTGAATGTCTGGTATTCTATGATGCATTAAATGCAGGAAATCATATAATCTAAGTGTTTAAAAACAAAATGCACTTTTGGACTCTGTTAAGGCTGAAAAGTCTTTTCGGAGCATAAAAAGTTAGAAATGCAACTTAAAGCACTAAAACGTGATAAGAGCATCAGGTACTCTTACACTATAGTACAACTTGAATGTCTGGTATTCTATGATGCATTAAATGCAGGAAATCATATAATCTAAGTGTTTAAAAACAAAATGCACTTTTGGACTCTGTTAAGGCTGAAAAGTCTTTTCGGAGCATAAAAGTTGGAAATGCAACTTAAAGCACTAAAACGTGATGAGAGCATCAGGTACTCTTATACTATAGTACAACTTGAATGTCTGGTATTCTATGATGCATTACATGCAGAAAATCAAAGAATCTAAGTGTTTGACAACAAAATGCACTTTTGGACTCTGTTAAGGCTGAAAAGTCTTTTCGGAGCATAAAAAGTTAGAAATGCACTTTAAAGCAGTAAAACGTAATGAGAGCATCAGGTACTCTTATATTACAATGAAACTTGAATGTCTGGTATTCTATGATGCATTAAATGCAGGAAATCATATAATCTAAGTGTTTAAAAACAAAATGCACTTTTGGACTCTGTTAAGGCTGAAAAGTCTTTTCGGAGCATAAAAAGTTAGAAATGCAACTTAAAGCACTAAAACGTGATAAGAGCATCAGGTACTCTTACACTATAGTACAACTTGAATGTCTGGTATTCTATGATGCATTAAATGCAGGAAATCATATAATCTAAGTGTTTAAAAACAAAATGCACTTTTGGACTCTGTTAAGGCTGAAAAGTCTTTTCGGAGCATAAAAAGTTAGAAATGCAACTTAAAGCACTAAAACGTGATGAGAGCATCAGGTACTCTTATACTATAGTACAACTTGAATGTCTGGTATTCTATGATGCATTACATGCAGAAAATCAAAGAATCTAAGTGTTTGACAACAAAATGCACTTTTGCACTCTGTTAAGTCTGAAAAGTCTTTTCAGGGCATAAAAAGTTAGAAATGCACTTTAAAGCAGTAAAACGTAATGAGAGCATCAGGTAGTCTTATATTACAATGAAACTTGAATGTCTGGTATTCTATGATGCATTACATGTAGGAAATCATAGAATCTAAGTGTTTGACAACAAAATGCACTTTTGGACTCTGTTGAGGCTGAAACGTCTTTTCGGAGCATAAAAGTTGGAAATGCACTTTAAAGCAGTAAAACGTAATGAGAGCATCAGGTACTCTTATATTACAATGAAACTTGAATGTCTGGTATTCTATGATGCATTACATGTAGGAAATCATAGAATCTAAGTGTTTGACAACAAAATGCACTTTTGGACTCTGTTAAGGCTGAAAAGTCTTTTCGGAGCATAAAAAGTTAGAAATGCAACTTAAAAGTCTAAAACGTGATGAGAGCATCAGGTACTCTTACACTATAGTACAACTTGAATGTCTGGTATTCTATGATGCATTACATGTAGGAAATCATAGAATCTAAGTGTTTGACAACAAAATGCACTTTTGGACTCTGTTAAGGCTGAAAAGTCTTTTCGGAGCATAAAAAGTTAGAAATGCAACTTAAAGCACTAAAACATGATGAGAGCATCAGGTACTCTTACACTATAGTACAACTTGAATGTCTGGTATTCTATGATGCATTACATGTAGGAAATCATAGAATCTAAGTGTTTGACAACAAAATGCACTTTTGGACTCTGTTAAGGCTGAAAAGTCTTTTTGGAGCATAAAAAGTTAGAAATGCACTTTAAAGCAGTAAAACGTAATGAGAGCATCAGGTACTCTTATATTACAATGAAACTTGAATGTCTGGTATTCTATGATGCATTACATGCAGAAAATCAAAGAATCTAAGTGTTTGACAACAAAATGCACTTTTGGACTCTGTTAAGGCTGAAAAGTCTTTTCGGAGCATAAAAAGTTAGAAATGCACTTTAAAGCAGTAAAACGTAATGAGAGCATCAGGTACTCTTATATTACAATGAAACTTGAATGTCTGGTATTCTATGATGCATTAAATGCAGGAAATCATAGAATCTAAGTGTTTGACAACAAAATGCACTTTTGGACTCTGTTAAGGCTGAAAAGTCTTTTCGGAGCATAAAAAGTTAGAAATGCAACTTAAAGCACTAAAACATGATGAGAGCATCAGGTACTCTTACACTATAGTACAACTTGAATGTCTGGTATTCTATGATGCATTACATGTAGGAAATCATAGAATCTAAGTGTTTGACAACAAAATGCACTTTTGGACTCTGTTAAGGCTGAAAAGTCTTTTCGGAGCATAAAAAGTTAGAAATGCACTTTAAAGCAGTAAAACGTAATGAGAGCATCAGGTACTCTTATATTACAATGAAACTTGAATGTCTGGTATTCTATGATGCATTACATGTAGGAAATCATAGAATCTAAGTGTTTGACAACAAAATGCACTTTTGGACTCTGTTAAGGCTGAAAAGTCTTTTCGGAGCATAAAAAGTTAGAAATGCAACTTAAAAGTCTAAAACGTGATGAGAGCATCAGGTACTCTTACACTATAGTACAACTTGAATGTCTGGTATTCTATGATGCATTACATGTAGGAAATCATAGAATCTAAGTGTTTGACAACAAAATGCACTTTTGGACTCTGTTAAGGCTGAAAAGTCTTTTCGGAGCATAAAAAGTTAGAAATGCAACTTAAAGCACTAAAACATGATGAGAGCATCAGGTACTCTTACACTATAGTACAACTTGAATGTCTGGTATTCTATGATGCATTACATGTAGGAAATCATAGAATCTAAGTGTTTGACAACAAAATGCACTTTTGGACTCTGTTAAGGCTGAAAAGTCTTTTCGGAGCATAAAAAGTTAGAAATGCACTTTAAAGCAGTAAAACGTAATGAGAGCATCAGGTACTCTTATATTACAATGAAACTTGAATGTCTGGTATTCTATGATGCATTACATGTAGGAAATCATAGAATCTAAGTGTTTGACAACAAAATGCACTTTTGGACTCTGTTAAGGCTGAAAAGTCTTTTCGGAGCATAAAAAGTTAGAAATGCAACTTAAAAGTCTAAAACGTGATGAGAGCATCAGGTACTCTTACACTATAGTACAACTTGAATGTCTGGTATTCTATGATGCATTACATGTAGGAAATCATAGAATCTAAGTGTTTGACAACAAAATGCACTTTTGGACTCTGTTAAGGCTGAAAAGTCTTTTCGGAGCATAAAAAGTTAGAAATGCAACTTAAAGCACTAAAACATGATGAGAGCATCAGGTACTCTTACACTATAGTACAACTTGAATGTCTGGTATTCTATGATGCATTACATGTAGGAAATCATAGAATCTAAGTGTTTGACAACAAAATGCACTTTTGGACTCTGTTAAGGCTGAAAAGTCTTTTCGGAGCATAAAAAGTTAGAAATGCACTTTAAAGCAGTAAAACGTAATGAGAGCATCAGGTACTCTTATATTACAATGAAACTTGAATGTCTGGTATTCTATGATGCATTACATGCAGAAAATCAAAGAATCTAAGTGTTTGACAACAAAATGCACTTTTGGACTCTGTTAAGGCTGAAAAGTCTTTTCGGAGCATAAAAAGTTAGAAATGCACTTTAAAGCAGTAAAACGTAATGAGAGCATCAGGTACTCTTATATTACAATGAAACTTGAATGTCTGGTATTCTATGATGCATTAAATGCAGGAAATCATAGAATCTAAGTGTTTGACAACAAAATGCACTTTTGGACTCTGTTAAGGCTGAAAAGTCTTTTCGGAGCATAAAAAGTTAGAAATGCAACTTAAAGCACTAAAACATGATGAGAGCATCAGGTACTCTTACACTATAGTACAACTTGAATGTCTGGTATTCTATGATGCATTACATGCAGAAAATCAAAGAATCTAAGTGTTTGACAACAAAATGCACTTTTGGACTCTGTTAAGGCTGAAAAGTCTTTTCGGAGCATAAAAAGTTAGAAATGCACTTTAAAGCAGTAAAACGTAATGAGAGCATCAGGTACTCTTTTATTACAATGAAACTTGAATGTCTGGTATTCTATGATGCATTAAATGCAGGAAATCATAGAATCTAAGTGTTTGACAACAAAATGCACTTTTGGACTCTGTTAAGGCTGAAAAGTCTTTTCGGAGCATAAAAAGTTAGAAATGCAACTTAAAGCACTAAAACATGATGAGAGCATCAGGTACTCTTACACTATAGTACAACTTGAATGTCTGGTATTCTATGATGCATTACATGCAGAAAATCAAAGAATCTAAGTGTTTGACAACAAAATGCACTTTTGGACTCTGTTAAGGCT
Source organism: Taurulus bubalis (assembly GCF_910589615.1). Classification (NCBI taxonomy): domain Eukaryota; kingdom Metazoa; phylum Chordata; class Actinopteri; order Perciformes; family Cottidae; genus Taurulus; species Taurulus bubalis. The sequence goes on from NC_136592.1 coordinate 2,309,114, forward strand.
GAAAAGTCTTTTCGGAGCATAAAAAGTTAGAAATGCACTTTAAAGCAGTAAAACGTAATGAGAGCATCAGGTACTCTTATATTACAATGAAACTTGAATGTCTGGTATTCTATGATGCATTAAATGCAGGAAATCATATAATCTAAGTGTTTAAAAATAAAATGCACTTTTGGACTCTGTTAAGGCTGAAAAGTCTTTTCGGAGCATAAAAAGTTAGAAATGCAACTTAAAGCACTAAAACGTGATAAGAGCATCAGGTACTCTTACACTATAGTACAACTTGAATGTCTGGTATTCTATGATGCATTAAATGCAGGAAATCATATAATCTAAGTGTTTAAAAACAAAATGCACTTTTGGACTCTGTTAAGGCTGAAAAGTCTTTTCGGAGCATAAAAAGTTAGAAATGCAACTTAAAGCACTAAAACGTGATGAGAGCATCAGGTACTCTTATACTATAGTACAACTTGAATGTCTGGTATTCTATGATGCATTACATGCAGAAAATCAAAGAATCTAAGTGTTTGACAACAAAATGCACTTTTGGACTCTGTTAAGTCTGAAAAGTCTTTTCAGGGCATAAAAAGTTAGAAATGCACTTTAAAGCAGTAAAACGTAATGAGAGCATCAGGTACTCTTATATTACAATGAAACTTGAATGTCTGGTATTCTATGATGCATTACATGTAGGAAATCATAGAATCTAAGTGTTTGACAACAAAATGCACTTTTGGACTCTGTTAAGGCTGAAAAGTCTTTTCGGAGCATAAAAAGTTAGAAATGCAACTTAAAAGTCTAAAACGTGATGAGAGCATCAGGTACTCTTACACTATAGTACAACTTGAATGTCTGGTATTCTATGATGCATTACATGTAGGAAATCATAGAATCTAAGTGTTTGACAACAAAATGCACTTTTGGACTCTGTTAAGGCTGAAAAGTCTTTTCGGAGCATAAAAAGTTAGAAATGCACTTTAAAGCAGTAAAACGTAATGAGAGCATCAGGTACTCTTATATTACAATGAAACTTGAATGTCTGGTATTCTATGATGCATTACATGTAGGAAATCATAGAATCTAAGTGTTTGACAACAAAATGCACTTTTGGACTCTGTTAAGGCTGAAAAGTCTTTTCGGAGCATAAAAAGTTAGAAATGCACTTTAAAGCAGTAAAACGTAATGAGAGCATCAGGTACTCTTATATTACAATGAAACTTGAATGTCTGGTATTCTATGATGCATTACATGTAGGAAATCATAGAATCTAAGTGTTTGACAACAAAATGCACTTTTGGACTCTGTTAAGGCTGAAAAGTCTTTTCGGAGCATAAAAAGTTAGAAATGCAACTTAAAAGTCTAAAACGTGATGAGAGCATCAGGTACTCTTACACTATAGTACAACTTGAATGTCTGGTATTCTATGATGCATTACATGTAGGAAATCATAGAATCTAAGTGTTTGACAACAAAATGCACTTTTGGACTCTGTTAAGGCTGAAAAGTCTTTTCGGAGCATAAAAAGTTAGAAATGCAACTTAAAGCACTAAAACATGATGAGAGCATCAGGTACTCTTACACTATAGTACAACTTGAATGTCTGGTATTCTATGATGCATTACATGTAGGAAATCATAGAATCTAAGTGTTTGACAACAAAATGCACTTTTGGACTCTGTTAAGGCTGAAAAGTCTTTTCGGAGCATAAAAAGTTAGAAATGCACTTTAAAGCAGTAAAACGTAATGAGAGCATCAGGTACTCTTATATTACAATGAAACTTGAATGTCTGGTATTCTATGATGCATTACATGCAGAAAATCAAAGAATCTAAGTGTTTGACAACAAAATGCACTTTTGGACTCTGTTAAGGCTGAAAAGTCTTTTCGGAGCATAAAAAGTTAGAAATGCACTTTAAAGCAGTAAAACGTAATGAGAGCATCAGGTACTCTTATATTACAATGAAACTTGAATGTCTGGTATTCTATGATGCATTAAATGCAGGAAATCATAGAATCTAAGTGTTTGACAACAAAATGCACTTTTGGACTCTGTTAAGGCTGAAAAGTCTTTTCGGAGCATAAAAAGTTAGAAATGCAACTTAAAGCACTAAAACATGATGAGAGCATCAGGTACTCTTACACTATAGTACAACTTGAATGTCTGGTATTCTATGATGCATTACATGTAGGAAATCATAGAATCTAAGTGTTTGACAACAAAATGCACTTTTGGACTCTGTTAAGGCTGAAAAGTCTTTTCGGAGCATAAAAGTTGGAAATGCAACTTAAAGCACTAAAACGTGATGAGAGCATCAGGTACTCTTATACTATAGTACAACTTGAATGTCTGGTATTCTATGATGCATTACATGCAGAAAATCAAAGAATCTAAGTGTTTGACAACAAAATGCACTTTTGGACTCTGTTAAGGCTGAAAAGTCTTTTCGGAGCATAAAAAGTTAGAAATGCACTTTAAAGCAGTAAAACGTAATGAGAGCATCAGGTACTCTTATATTACAATGAAACTTGAATGTCTGGTATTCTATGATGCATTAAATTCAGGAAATCATATAATCTAAGTGTTTGACAACAAAATGCACTTTTGGACTCTGTTAAGGCTGAAAAGTCTTTTCGGAGCATAAAAAGTTAGAAATGCACTTTAAAGCAGTAAAACGTAATGAGAGCATCAGGTACTCTTATATTACAATGAAACTTGAATGTCTGGTATTCTATGATGCATTAAATTCAGGAAATCATATAATCTAAGTGTTTAAAAACAAAATGCACTTTTGGACTCTGTTAAGGCTGAAAAGTCTTTTCGGAGCATAAAAAGTTAGAAATGCAACTTAAAGCACTAAAACGTGATAAGAGCATCAGGTACTCTTACACTATAGTACAACTTGAATGTCTGGTATTCTATGATGCATTAAATGCAGGAAATCATATAATCTAAGTGTTTAAAAACAAAATGCACTTTTGGACTCTGTTAAGGCTGAAAAGTCTTTTCGGAGCATAAAAAGTTAGAAATGCAACTTAAAGCACTAAAACGTGATGAGAGCATCAGGTACTCTTATACTATAGTACAACTTGAATGTCTGGTATTCTATGATGCATTACATGCAGAAAATCAAAGAATCTAAGTGTTTGACAACAAAATGCACTTTTGGACTCCGTTAAGTCTGAAAAGTCTTTTCAGGGCATAAAAAGTTAGAAATGCACTTTAAAGCAGTAAAACGTAATGAGAGCATCAGGTACTCTTATATTACAATGAAACTTGAATGTCTGGTATTCTATGATGCATTACATGTAGGAAATCATAGAATCTAAGTGTTTGACAACAAAATGCACTTTTGGACTCTGTTAAGGCTGAAAAGTCTTTTCGGAGCATAAAAAGTTAGAAATGCAACTTAAAAGTCTAAAACGTGATGAGAGCATCAGGTACTCTTACACTATAGTACAACTTGAATGTCTGGTATTCTATGATGCATTACATGTAGGAAATCATAGAATCTAAGTGTTTGACAACAAAATGCACTTTTGGACTCTGTTAAGGCTGAAAAGTCTTTTCGGAGCATAAAAAGTTAGAAATGCAACTTAAAGCACTAAAACATGATGAGAGCATCAGGTACTCTTACACTATAGTACAACTTGAATGTCTGGTATTCTATGATGCATTACATGTAGGAAATCATAGAATCTAAGTGTTTGACAACAAAATGCACTTTTGGACTCTGTTAAGGCTGAAAAGTCTTTTCGGAGCATAAAAAGTTAGAAATGCACTTTAAAGCAGTAAAACGTAATGAGAGCATCAGGTACTCTTATATTACAATGAAACTTGAATGTCTGGTATTCTATGATGCATTACATGCAGAAAATCAAAGAATCTAAGTGTTTGACAACAAAATGCACTTTTGGACTCTGTTAAGGCTGAAAAGTCTTTTCGGAGCATAAAAAGTTAGAAATGCACTTTAAAGCAGTAAAACGTAATGAGAGCATCAGGTACTCTTATATTACAATGAAACTTGAATGTCTGGTATTCTATGATGCATTAAATGCAGGAAATCATAGAATCTAAGTGTTTGACAACAAAATGCACTTTTGGACTCTGTTAAGGCTGAAAAGTCTTTTCGGAGCATAAAAAGTTAGAAATGCAACTTAAAGCACTAAAACATGATGAGAGCATCAGGTACTCTTACACTATAGTACAACTTGAATGTCTGGTATTCTATGATGCATTACATGCAGAAAATCAAAGAATCTAAGTGTTTGACAACAAAATGCACTTTTGGACTCTGTTAAGGCTGAAAAGTCTTTTCGGAGCATAAAAAGTTAGAAATGCACTTTAAAGCAGTAAAACGTAATGAGAGCATCAGGTACTCTTATATTACAATGAAACTTGAATGTCTGGTATTCTATGATGCATTAAATGCAGGAAATCATAGAATCTAAGTGTTTGACAACAAAATGCACTTTTGGACTCTGTTAAGGCTGAAAAGTCTTTTCGGAGCATAAAAAGTTAGAAATGCAACTTAAAGCACTAAAACATGATGAGAGCATCAGGTACTCTTACACTATAGTACAACTTGAATGTCTGGTATTCTATGATGCATTACATGTAGGAAATCATAGAATCTAAGTGTTTGACAACAAAATGCACTTTTGGACTCTGTTAAGGCTGAAAAGTCTTTTCGGAGCATAAAAGTTGGAAATGCAACTTAAAGCACTAAAACGTGATGAGAGCATCAGGTACTCTTATACTATAGTACAACTTGAATGTCTGGTATTCTATGATGCATTACATGCAGAAAATCAAAGAATCTAAGTGTTTGACAACAAAATGCACTTTTGGACTCTGTTAAGGCTGAAAAGTCTTTTCGGAGCATAAAAAGTTAGAAATGCACTTTAAAGCAGTAAAACGTAATGAGAGCATCAGGTACTCTTATATTACAATGAAACTTGAATGTCTGGTATTCTATGATGCATTAAATTCAGGAAATCATACAATCTAAGTGTTTAAAAACAAAATGCACTTTTGGACTCTGTTAAGGCTGAAAAGTCTTTTCGGAGCATAAAAAGTTAGAAATGCAACTTAAAGCACTAAAACGTGATAAGAGCATCAGGTACTCTTACACTATAGTACAACTTGAATGTCTGGTATTCTATGATGCATTAAATGCAGGAAATCATATAATCTAAGTGTTTAAAAACAAAATGCACTTTTGGACTCTGTTAAGGCTGAAAAGTCTTTTCGGAGCACAAAAAGTTAGAAATGCAACTTAAAGCACTAAAACGTGATGAGAGCATCAGGTACTCTTATACTATAGTACAACTTGAATGTCTGGTATTCTATGATGCATTACATGCAGAAAATCAAAGAATCTAAGTGTTTGACAACAAAATGCACTTTTGGACTCTGTTAAGTCTGAAAAGTCTTTTCAGGGCATAAAAAGTTAGAAATGCACTTTAAAGCAGTAAAACGTAATGAGAGCATCAGGTAGTCTTATATTACAATGAAACTTGAATGTCTGGTATTCTATGATGCATTACATGTAGGAAATCATAGAATCTAAGTGTTTGACAACAAAATGCACTTTTGGACTCTGTTAAGGCTGAAAAGTCTTTTCGGAGCATAAAAAGTTAGAAATGCAACTTAAAAGTCTAAAACGTGATGAGAGCATCAGGTACTCTTACACTATTGTACAACTTGAATGTCTGGTATTCTATGATGCATTACATGTAGGAAATCATAGAATCTAAGTGTTTGACAACAAAATGCACTTTTGGACTCTGTTAAGGCTGAAAAGTCTTTTCGGAGCATAAAAAGTTAGAAATGCAACTTAAAGCACTAAAACATGATGAGAGCATCAGGTACTCTTACACTATAGTACAACTTGAATGTCTGGTATTCTATGATGCATTACATGTAGGAAATCATAGAATCTAAGTGTTTGACAACAAAATGCACTTTTGGACTCTGTTAAGGCTGAAAAGTCTTTTCGGAGCATAAAAAGTTAGAAATGCAACTTAAAGCACTAAAACGTGATGAGAGCATCAGGTACTCTTATACTATAGTACAACTTGAATGTCTGGTATTCTATGATGCATTACATGCAGAAAATCAAAGAATCTAAGTGTTTGACAACAAAATGCACTTTTGGACTCTGTTAAGTCTGAAAAGTCTTTTCAGGGCATAAAAAGTTAGAAATGCACTTTAAAGCAGTAAAACGTAATGAGAGCATCAGGTAGTCTTATATTACAATGAAACTTGAATGTCTGGTATTCTATGATGCATTACATGTAGGAAATCATAGAATCTAAGTGTTTGACAACAAAATGCACTTTTGGACTCTGTTGAGGCTGAAACGTCTTTTCGGAGCATAAAAGTTGGAAATGCACTTTAAAGCAGTAAAACGTAATGAGAGCATCAGGTACTCTTATATTACAATGAAACTTGAATGTCTGGTATTCTATGATGCATTACATGTAGGAAATCATAGAATCTAAGTGTTTGACAACAAAATGCACTTTTGGACTCTGTTAAGGCTGAAAAGTCTTTTCGGAGCATAAAAAGTTAGAAATGCAACTGAAAAGTCTAAAACGTGATGAGAGCATCAGGTACTCTTACACTATTGTACAACTTGAATGTCTGGTATTCTATGATGCATTACATGTAGGAAATCATAGAATCTAAGTGTTTGACAACAAAATGCACTTTTGGACTCTGTTAAGGCTGAAAAGTCTTTTCGGAGCATAAAAAGTTAGAAATGCAACTTAAAGCACTAAAACATGATGAGAGCATCAGGTACTCTTACACTATAGTACAACTTGAATGTCTGGTATTCTATGATGCATTACATGTAGGAAATCATAGAATCTAAGTGTTTGACAACAAAATGCACTTTTGGACTCTGTTAAGGCTGAAAAGTCTTTTCGGAGCATAAAAAGTTAGAAATGCAACTTAAAGCACTAAAACATGATGAGAGCATCAGGTACTCTTACACTATAGTACAACTTGAATGTCTGGTATTCTATGATGCATTACATGTAGGAAATCATAGAATCTAAGTGTTTGACAACAAAATGCACTTTTGGACTCTGTTAAGGCTGAAAAGTCTTTTCGGAGCATAAAAAGTTAGAAATGCAACTTAAAGCACTAAAACGTGATGAGAGCATCAGGTACTCTTATACTATAGTACAACTTGAATGTCTGGTATTCTATGATGCATTACATGCAGAAAATCAAAGAATCTAAGTGTTTGACAACAAAATGCACTTTTGGACTCTGTTAAGTCTGAAAAGTCTTTTCAGGGCATAAAAAGTTAGAAATGCACTTTAAAGCAGTAAAACGTAATGAGAGCATCAGGTAGTCTTATATTACAATGAAACTTGAATGTCTGGTATTCTATGATGCATTACATGTAGGAAATCATAGAATCTAAGTGTTTGACAACAAAATGCACTTTTGGACTCTGTTGAGGCTGAAACGTCTTTTCGGAGCATAAAAGTTGGAAATGCACTTTAAAGCAGTAAAACGTAATGAGAGCATCAGGTACTCTTATATTACAATGAAACTTGAATGTCTGGTATTCTATGATGCATTACATGTAGGAAATCATAGAATCTAAGTGTTTGACAACAAAATGCACTTTTGGACTCTGTTAAGGCTGAAAAGTCTTTTCGGAGCATAAAAAGTTAGAAATGCAACTTAAAAGTCTAAAACGTGATGAGAGCATCAGGTACTCTTACACTATTGTACAACTTGAATGTCTGGTATTCTATGATGCATTACATGTAGGAAATCATAGAATCTAAGTGTTTGACAACAAAATGCACTTTTGGACTCTGTTAAGGCTGAAAAGTCTTTTCGGAGCATAAAAAGTTAGAAATGCAACTTAAAGCACTAAAACATGATGAGAGCATCAGGTACTCTTACACTATAGTACAACTTGAATGTCTGGTATTCTATGATGCATTACATGTAGGAAATCATAGAATCTAAGTGTTTGACAACAAAATGCACTTTTGGACTCTGTTAAGGCTGAAAAGTCTTTTCGGAGCATAAAAAGTTAGAAATGCACTTTAAAGCAGTAAAACGTAATGAGAGCATCAGGTACTCTTATATTACAATGAAACTTGAATGTCTGGTATTCTATGATGCATTACATGCAGAAAATCAAAGAATCTAAGTGTTTGACAACAAAATGCACTTTTGGACTCTGTTAAGGCTGAAAAGTCTTTTCGGAGCATAAAAAGTTAGAAATGCACTTTAAAGCAGTAAAACGTAATGAGAGCATCAGGTACTCTTATATTACAATGAAACTTGAATGTCTGGTATTCTATGATGCATTAAATGCAGGAAATCATAGAATCTAAGTGTTTGACAACAAAATGCACTTTTGGACTCTGTTAAGGCTGAAAAGTCTTTTCGGAGCATAAAAAGTTAGAAATGCAACTTAAAGCACTAAAACATGATGAGAGCATCAGGTACTCTTACACTATAGTACAACTTGAATGTCTGGTATTCTATGATGCATTACATGCAGAAAATCAAAGAATCTAAGTGTTTGACAACAAAATGCACTTTTGGACTCTGTTAAGGCTGAAAAGTCTTTTCGGAGCATAAAAAGTTAGAAATGCAACTTAAAGCACTAAAACATGATGAGAGCATCAGGTACTCTTACACTATAGTACAACTTGAATGTCTGGTATTCTATGATGCATTACATGTAGGAAATCATAGAATCTAAGTGTTTGACAACAAAATGCACTTTTGGACTCTGTTAAGGCTGAAAAGTCTTTTCGGAGCATAAAAAGTTAGAAATGCACTTTAAAGCAGTAAAACGTAATGAGAGCATCAGGTACTCTTATATTACAATGAAACTTGAATGTCTGGTATTCTATGATGCATTACATGCAGAAAATCAAAGAATCTAAGTGTTTGACAACAAAATGCACTTTTGGACTCTGTTAAGGCTGAAAAGTCTTTTCGGAGCATAAAAAGTTAGAAATGCACTTTAAAGCAGTAAAACGTAATGAGAGCATCAGGTACTCTTATATTACAATGAAACTTGAATGTCTGGTATTCTATGATGCATTACATGCAGAAAATCAAAGAATCTAAGTGTTTGACAACAAAATGCACTTTTGGACTCTGTTAAGGCTGAAAAGTCTTTTCGGAGCATAAAAAGTTAGAAATGCACTTTAAAGCAGTAAAACGTAATGAGAGCATCAGGTACTCTTATATTACAATGAAACTTGAATGTCTGGTATTCTATGATGCATTAAATGCAGGAAATCATAGAATCTAAGTGTTTGACAACAAAATGCACTTTTGGACTCTGTTAAGGCTGAAAAGTCTTTTCGGAGCATAAAAAGTTAGAAATGCACTTTAAAGCAGTAAAACGTAATGAGAGCATCAGGTACTCTTATATTACAATGAAACTTGAATGTCTGGTATTCTATGATGCATTACATGCAGAAAATCAAAGAATCTAAGTGTTTGACAACAAAATGCACTTTTGGACTCTGTTAAGGCTGAAAAGTCTTTTCGGAGCATAAAAAGTTAGAAATGCACTTTAAAGCAGTAAAACGTAATGAGAGCATCAGGTACTCTTATATTACAATGAAACTTGAATGTCTGGTATTCTATGATGCATTACATGTAGGAAATCATAGAATCTAAGTGTTTGACAACAAAATGCACTTTTGGACTCTGTTAAGGCTGAAAAGTCTTTTCGGAGCATAAAAAGTTAGAAATGCAACTTAAAAGTCTAAAACGTGATGAGAGCATCAGGTACTCTTACACTATAGTACAACTTGAATGTCTGGTATTCTATGATGCATTACATGTAGGAAATCATAGAATCTAAGTGTTTGACAACAAAATGCACTTTTGGACTCTGTTAAGGCTGAAAAGTCTTTTCGGAGCATAAAAAGTTAGAAATGCAACTTAAAGCACTAAAACATGATGAGAGCATCAGGTACTCTTACACTATAGTACAACTTGAATGTCTGGTATTCTATGATGCATTACATGTAGGAAATCATAGAATCTAAGTGTTTGACAACAAAATGCACTTTTGGACTCTGTTAAGGCTGAAAAGTCTTTTCGGAGCATAAAAAGTTAGAAATGCACTTTAAAGCAGTAAAACGTAATGAGAGCATCAGGTACTCTTATATTACAATGAAACTTGAATGTCTGGTATTCTATGATGCATTACATGCAGAAAATCAAAGAATCTAAGTGTTTGACAACAAAATGCACTTTTGGACTCTGTTAAGGCTGAAAAGTCTTTTCGGAGCATAAAAAGTTAGAAATGCACTTTAAAGCAGTAAAACGTAATGAGAGCATCAGGTACTCTTATATTACAATGAAACTTGAATGTCTGGTATTCTATGATGCATTAAATGCAGGAAATCATAGAATCTAAGTGTTTGACAACAAAATGCACTTTTGGACTCTGTTAAGGCTGAAAAGTCTTTTCGGAGCATAAAAAGTTAGAAATGCAACTTAAAGCACTAAAACATGATGAGAGCATCAGGTACTCTTACACTATAGTACAACTTGAATGTCTGGTATTCTATGATGCATTACATGCAGAAAATCAAAGAATCTAAGTGTTTGACAACAAAATGCACTTTTGGACTCTGTTAAGGCTGAAAAGTCTTTTTGGAGCATAAAAAGTTAGAAATGCACTTTAAAGCAGTAAAACGTAATGAGAGCATCAGGTACTCTTATATTACAATGAAACTTGAATGTCTGGTATTCTATGATGCATTAAATGCAGGAAATCATAGAATCTAAGTGTTTGACAACAAAATGCACTTTTGGACTCTGTTAAGGCTGAAAAGTCTTTTCGGAGCATAAAAAGTTAGAAATGCAACTTAAAGCACTAAAACATGATGAGAGCATCAGGTACTCTTACACTATAGTACAACTTGAATGTCTGGTATTCTATGATGCATTACATGTAGGAAATCATAGAATCTAAGTGTTTGACAACAAAATGCACTTTTGGACTCTGTTAAGGCTGAAAAGTCTTTTCGGAGCATAAAAGTTGGAAATGCAACTTAAAGCACTAAAACGTGATGAGAGCATCAGGTACTCTTATACTATAGTACAACTTGAATGTCTGGTATTCTATGATGCATTACATGCAGAAAATCAAAGAATCTAAGTGTTTGACAACAAAATGCACTTTTGGACTCTGTTAAGGCTGAAAAGTCTTTTCGGAGCATAAAAAGTTAGAAATGCACTTTAAAGCAGTAAAACGTAATGAGAGCATCAGGTACTCTTATATTACAATGAAACTTGAATGTCTGGTATTCTATGATGCATTAAATTCAGGAAATCATATAATCTAAGTGTTTAAAAACAAAATGCACTTTTGGACTCTGTTAAGGCTGAAAAGTCTTTTCGGAGCATAAAAAGTTAGAAATGCAACTTAAAGCACTAAAACGTGATAAGAGCATCAGGTACTCTTACACTATAGTACAACTTGAATGTCTGGTATTCTATGATGCATTAAATGCAGGAAATCATATAATCTAAGTGTTTAAAAACAAAATGCACTTTTGGACTCTGTTAAGGCTGAAAAGTCTTTTCGGAGCATAAAAAGTTAGAAATGCAACTTAAAGCACTAAAACGTGATGAGAGCATCAGGTACTCTTATACTATAGTACAACTTGAATGTCTGGTATTCTATGATGCATTACATGCAGAAAATCAAAGAATCTAAGTGTTTGACAACAAAATGCACTTTTGGACTCTGTTAAGTCTGAAAAGTCTTTTCAGGGCATAAAAAGTTAGAAATGCACTTTAAAGCAGTAAAACGTAATGAGAGCATCAGGTAGTCTTATATTACAATGAAACTTGAATGTCTGGTATTCTATGATGCATTACATGTAGGAAATCATAGAATCTAAGTGTTTGACAACAAAATGCACTTTTGGACTCTGTTAAGGCTGAAAAGTCTTTTCGGAGCATAAAAAGTTAGAAATGCAACTTAAAAGTCTAAAACGTGATGAGAGCATCAGGTACTCTTACACTATTGTACAACTTGAATGTCTGGTATTCTATGATGCATTACATGTAGGAAATCATAGAATCTAAGTGTTTGACAACAAAATGCACTTTTGGACTCTGTTAAGGCTGAAAAGTCTTTTCGGAGCATAAAAAGTTAGAAATGCAACTTAAAAGTCTAAAACGTGATGAGAGCATCAGGTACTCTTACACTATTGTACAACTTGAATGTCTGGTATTCTATGATGCATTACATGTAGGAAATCATAGAATCTAAGTGTTTGACAACAAAATGCACTTTTGGGACTCTGTTAAGGCTGAAAAGTCTTTTCGGAGCATAAAAAGTTAGAAATGCAACTTAAAGCACTAAAACATGATGAGAGCATCAGGTACTCTTACACTATAGTACAACTTGAATGTCCTGGTATTCTATGATGCATTACATGTAGGAAATCATAGAATCTAAGTGTTTGACAACAAAATGCACTTTTGGACTCTGTTAAGGCTGAAAAGTCTTTTCGGAGCATAAAAAGTTAGAAATGCACTTTAAAGCAGTAAAACGTAATGAGAGCATCAGGTACTCTTATATTACAATGAAACATGAATGTCTGGTATTCTATGATGCATTACATGCAGAAAATCAAAGAATCTAAGTGTTTGACAACAAAATGCACTTTTGGACTCTGTTAAGGCTGAAAAGTCTTTTCGGAGCATAAAAAGTTAGAAATGCACTTTAAAGCAGTAAAACGTAATGAGAGCATCAGGTACTCTTATATTACAATGAAACTTGAATGTCTGGTATTCTATGATGCATTAAATGCAGGAAATCATAGAATCTAAGTGTTTGACAACAAAATGCACTTTTGGACTCTGTTAAGGCTGAAAAGTCTTTTCGGAGCATAAAAAGTTAGAAATGCACTTTAAAGCAGTAAAACGTAATGAGAGCATCAGGTACTCTTATATTACAATGAAACTTGAATGTCTGGTATTCTATGATGCATTACATGCAGAAAATCAAAGAATCTAAGTGTTTGACAACAAAATGCACTTTTGGACTCTGTTAAGGCTGAAAAGTCTTTTCGGAGCATAAAATGTTAGAAATGCACTTTAAAGCAGTAAAACGTAATGAGAGCATCAGGTACTCTTATAATACAATGAAACTTGAATGTCTGGTATTCTATGATGCATTACATGTAGGAAATCATAGAATCTAAGTGTTTGACAACAAAATGCACTTTTGGACTCTGTTAAGGCTGAAAAGTCTTTTCGGAGCATAAAAAGTTAGAAATGCAACTTAAAAGTCTAAAACGTGATGAGAGCATCAGGTACTCTTACACTATTGTACAACTTGAATGTCTGGTATTCTATGATGCATTACATGTAGGAAATCATAGAATCTAAGTGTTTGACAACAAAATGCACTTTTGGACTCTGTTAAGGGCTGAAAAGGTCTTTTCGGAGCATAAAAAGTTAGAAATGCAACTTAAAAGTCTAAAACGTGATGAGAGCATCAGGTACTCTTACACTATTGTACAACTTGAATGTCTGGTATTCTATGATGCATTACATGTAGGAAATCATAGAATCTAAGTGTTTGACAACAAAATGCACTTTTGGACTCTGTTAAGGCTGAAAAGTCTTTTCGGAGCATAAAAAGTTAGAAATGCAACTTAAAGCACTAAAACATGATGAGAGCATCAGGTACTCTTACACTATAGTACAACTTGAATGTCTGGTATTCTATGATGCATTACATGTAGGAAATCATAGAATCTAAGTGTTTGACAACAAAATGCACTTTTGGACTCTGTTAAGGCTGAAAAGTCTTTTCGGAGCATAAAAAGTTAGAAATGCACTTTAAAGCAGTAAAACGTAATGAGAGCATCAGGTACTCTTATATTACAATGAAACTTGAATGTCTGGTATTCTATGATGCATTACATGCAGAAAATCAAAGAATCTAAGTGTTTGACAACAAAATGCACTTTTGGGACTCTGTTAAGGCTGAAAAGTCTTTTCGGAGCATAAAAAGTTAGAAATGCACTTTAAAGCAGTAAAACGTAATGAGAGCATCAGGTACTCTTATATTACAATGAAACTTGAATGTCTGGTATTCTATGATGCATTAAATGCAGGAAATCATAGAATCTAAGTGTTTGACAACAAAATGCACTTTTGGACTCTGTTAAGGCTGAAAAGTCTTTTCGGAGCATAAAAAGTTAGAAATGCACTTTAAAGCAGTAAAACGTAATGAGAGCATCAGGTACTCTTATATTACAATGAAACTTGAATGTCTGGTATTCTATGATGCATTACATGCAGAAAATCAAAGAATCTAAGTGTTTGACAACAAAATGCACTTTTGGACTCTGTTAAGGCTGAAAAGTCTTTTCGGAGCATAAAAAGTTAGAAATGCACTTTAAAAGCAGTAAAACGTAATGAGAGCATCAGGTACTCTTATATTACAATGAAACTTGAATGTCTGGTATTCTATGATGCATTACATGTAGGAAATCATAGAATCTAAGTGTTTGACAACAAAATGCACTTTTGGACTCTGTTAAGGCTGAAAAGTCTTTTCGGAGCATAAAAAGTTAGAAATGCAACTTAAAAGTCTAAAACGTGATGAGAGCATCAGGTACTCTTACACTATAGTACAACTTGAATGTCTGGTATTCTATGATGCATTACATGTAGGAAATCATAGAATCTAAGTGTTTGACAACAAAATGCACTTTTGGACTCTGTTAAGGCTGAAAAGTCTTTTCGGAGCATAAAAAGTTAGAAATGCAACTTAAAGCACTAAAACATGATGAGAGCATCAGGTACTCTTACACTATAGTACAACTTGAATGTCTGGTATTCTATGATGCATTACATGTAGGAAATCATAGAATCTAAGTGTTTGACAACAAAATGCACTTTTGGACTCTGTTAAGGCTGAAAAGTCTTTTCGGAGCATAAAAAGTTAGAAATGCACTTTAAAGCAGTAAAACGTAATGAGAGCATCAGGTACTCTTATATTACAATGAAACTTGAATGTCTGGTATTCTATGATGCATTACATGCAGAAAATCAAAGAATCTAAGTGTTTGACAACAAAATGCACTTTTGGACTCTGTTAAGGCTGAAAAGTCTTTTCGGAGCATAAAAAGTTAGAAATGCACTTTAAAGCAGTAAAACGTAATGAGAGCATCAGGTACTCTTATATTACAATGAAACTTGAATGTCTGGTATTCTATGATGCATTAAATGCAGGAAATCATAGAATCTAAGTGTTTGACAACAAAATGCACTTTTGGACTCTGTTAAGGCTGAAAAGTCTTTTCGGAGCATAAAAAGTTAGAAATGCAACTTAAAGCACTAAAACATGATGAGAGCATCAGGTACTCTTACACTATAGTACAACTTGAATGTCTGGTATTCTATGATGCATTACATGCAGAAAATCAAAGAATCTAAGTGTTTGACAACAAAATGCACTTTTGGACTCTGTTAAGGCTGAAAAGTCTTTTCGGAGCATAAAAAGTTAGAAATGCACTTTAAAGCAGTAAAACGTAATGAGAGCATCAGGTACTCTTATATTACAATGAAACTTGAATGTCTGGTATTCTATGATGCATTAAATGCAGGAAATCATAGAATCTAAGTGTTTGACAACAAAATGCACTTTTGGACTCTGTTAAGGCTGAAAAGTCTTTTCGGAGCATAAAAAGTTAGAAATGCAACTTAAAGCACTAAAACATGATGAGAGCATCAGGTACTCTTACACTATAGTACAACTTGAATGTCTGGTATTCTATGATGCATTACATGTAGGAAATCATAGAATCTAAGTGTTTGACAACAAAATGCACTTTTGGACTCTGTTAAGGCTGAAAAGTCTTTTCGGAGCATAAAAGTTGGAAATGCAACTTAAAGCACTAAAACGTGATGAGAGCATCAGGTACTCTTATTCTATAGTACAACTTGAATGTCTGGTATTCTATGATGCATTACATGCAGAAAATCAAAGAATCTAAGTGTTTGACAACAAAATGCACTTTTGGACTCTGTTAAGGCTGAAAAGTCTTTTCGGAGCATAAAAAGTTAGAAATGCACTTTAAAGCAGTAAAACGTAATGAGAGCATCAGGTACTCTTATATTACAATGAAACTTGAATGTCTGGTATTCTATGATGCATTAAATTCAGGAAATCATATAATCTAAGTGTTTAAAAACAAAATGCACTTTTGGACTCTGTTAAGGCTGAAAAGTCTTTTCGGAGCATAAAAAGTTAGAAATGCAACTTAAAGCACTAAAACGTGATAAGAGCATCAGGTACTCTTACACTATAGTACAACTTGAATGTCTGGTATTCTATGATGCATTAAATGCAGGAAATCATATAATCTAAGTGTTTAAAAACAAAATGCACTTTTGGACTCTGTTAAGGCTGAAAAGTCTTTTCGGAGCATAAAAAGTTAGAAATGCAACTTAAAGCACTAAAACGTGATGAGAGCATCAGGTACTCTTATACTATAGTACAACTTGAATGTCTGGTATTCTATGATGCATTACATGCAGAAAATCAAAGAATCTAAGTGTTTGACAACAAAATGCACTTTTGGACTCTGTTAAGTCTGAAAAGTCTTTTCAGGGCATAAAAAGTTAGAAATGCACTTTAAAGCAGTAAAACGTAATGAGAGCATCAGGTAGTCTTATATTACAATGAAACTTGAATGTCTGGTATTCTATGATGCATTACATGTAGGAAATCATAGAATCTAAGTGTTTGACAACAAAATGCACTTTTGGACTCTGTTGAGGCTGAAAAGTCTTTTCGGAGCATAAAAAGTTAGAAATGCAACTTAAAAGTCTAAAACGTGATGAGAGCATCAGGTACTCTTACACTATTGTACAACTTGAATGTCTGGTATTCTATGATGCATTACATGTAGGAAATCATAGAATCTAAGTGTTTGACAACAAAATGCACTTTTGGACTCTGTTAAGGCTGAAAAGTCTTTTCGGAGCATCAAAAGTTAGAAATGCAACTTAAAGCACTAAAACATGATGAGAGCATCAGGTACTCTTACACTATAGTACAACTTGAATGTCTGGTATTCTATGATGCATACATGTAGGAAATCATAGAATCTAAGTGTTTGACAACAAAATGCACTTTTGGACTCTGTTAAGGCTGAAAAGTCTTTTCGGAGCATAAAAAGTTAGAAATGCAACTTAAAGCACTAAAACATGATGAGAGCATCAGGTACTCTTACACTATAGTACAACTTGAATGTCTGGTATTCTATGATGCATTACATGTAGGAAATCATAGAATCTAAGTGTTTGACAACAAAATGCACTTTTGGACTCTGTTAAGGCTGAAAAGTCTTTTCGGAGCATAAAAAGTTAGAAATGCAACTTAAAGCACTAAAACGTGATGAGAGCATCAGGTACTCTTATACTATAGTACAACTTGAATGTCTGGTATTCTATGATGCATTACATGCAGAAAATCAAAGAATCTAAGTGTTTGACAACAAAATGCACTTTTGGACTCTGTTAAGTCTGAAAAGTCTTTTCAGGGCATAAAAAGTTAGAAATGCACTTTAAAGCAGTAAAACGTAATGAGAGCATCAGGTAGTCTTATATTACAATGAAACTTGAATGTCTGGTATTCTATGATGCATTACATGTAGGAAATCATAGAATCTAAGTGTTTGACAACAAAATGCACTTTTGGACTCTGTTGAGGCTGAAACGTCTTTTCGGAGCATAAAAGTTGGAAATGCACTTTAAAGCAGTAAAACGTAATGAGAGCATCAGGTACTCTTATATTACAATGAAACTTGAATGTCTGGTATTCTATGATGCATTACATGTAGGAAATCATAGAATCTAAGTGTTTGACAACAAAATGCACTTTTGGACTCTGTTAAGGCTGAAAAGTCTTTTCGGAGCATAAAAAGTTAGAAATGCAACTTAAAAGTCTAAAACGTGATGAGAGCATCAGGTACTCTTACACTATTGTACAACTTGAATGTCTGGTATTCTATGATGCATTACATGTAGGAAATCATAGAATCTAAGTGTTTGACAACAAAATGCACTTTTGGACTCTGTTAAGGCTGAAAAGTCTTTTCGGAGCATAAAAAGTTAGAAATGCAACTTAAAGCACTAAAACATGATGAGAGCATCAGGTACTCTTACACTATAGTACAACTTGAATGTCTGGTATTCTATGATGCATTACATGTAGGAAATCATAGAATCTAAGTGTTTGACAACAAAATGCACTTTTGGACTCTGTTAAGGCTGAAAAGTCTTTTCGGAGCATAAAAAGTTAGAAATGCAACTTAAAGCACTAAAACATGATGAGAGCATCAGGTACTCTTACACTATAGTACAACTTGAATGTCTGGTATTCTATGATGCATTACATGTAGGAAATCATAGAATCTAAGTGTTTGACAACAAAATGCACTTTTGGACTCTGTTAAGGCTGAAAAGTCTTTTCGGAGCATAAAAAGTTAGAAATGCAACTTAAAGCACTAAAACGTGATGAGAGCATCAGGTACTCTTATACTATAGTACAACTTGAATGTCTGGTATTCTATGATGCATTACATGCAGAAAATCAAAGAATCTAAGTGTTTGACAACAAAATGCACTTTTGGACTCTGTTAAGTCTGAAAAGTCTTTTCAGGGCATAAAAAGTTAGAAATGCACTTTAAAGCAGTAAAACGTAATGAGAGCATCAGGTAGTCTTATATTACAATGAAACTTGAATGTCTGGTATTCTATGATGCATTACATGTAGGAAATCATAGAATCTAAGTGTTTGACAACAAAATGCACTTTTGGACTCTGTTGAGGCTGAAACGTCTTTTCGGAGCATAAAAGTTGGAAATGCACTTTAAAGCAGTAAAACGTAATGAGAGCATCAGGTACTCTTATATTACAATGAAACTTGAATGTCTGGTATTCTATGATGCATTACATGTAGGAAATCATAGAATCTAAGTGTTTGACAACAAAATGCACTTTTGGACTCTGTTAAGGCTGAAAAGTCTTTTCGGAGCATAAAAAGTTAGAAATGCAACTTAAAAGTCTAAAACGTGATGAGAGCATCAGGTACTCTTACACTATTGTACAACTTGAATGTCTGGTATTCTATGATGCATTACATGTAGGAAATCATAGAATCTAAGTGTTTGACAACAAAATGCACTTTTGGACTCTGTTAAGGCTGAAAAGTCTTTTCGGAGCATAAAAAGTTAGAAATGCAACTTAAAGCACTAAAACATGATGAGAGCATCAGGTACTCTTACACTATAGTACAACTTGAATGTCTGGTATTCTATGATGCATTACATGTAGGAAATCATAGAATCTAAGTGTTTGACAACAAAATGCACTTTTGGACTCTGTTAAGGCTGAAAAGTCTTTTCGGAGCATAAAAAGTTAGAAATGCACTTTAAAGCAGTAAAACGTAATGAGAGCATCAGGTACTCTTATATTACAATGAAACTTGAATGTCTGGTATTCTATGATGCATTACATGCAGAAAATCAAAGAATCTAAGTGTTTGACAACAAAATGCACTTTTGGACTCTGTTAAGGCTGAAAAGTCTTTTCGGAGCATAAAAAGTTAGAAATGCACTTTAAAGCAGTAAAACGTAATGAGAGCATCAGGTACTCTTATATTACAATGAAACTTGAATGTCTGGTATTCTATGATGCATTGAATGCAGGAAATCATAGAATCTAAGTGTTTGACAACAAAATGCACTTTTGGACTCTGTTAAGGCTGAAAAGTCTTTTCGGAGCATAAAAAGTTAGAAATGCAACTTAAAGCACTAAAACATGATGAGAGCATCAGGTACTCTTACACTATAGTACAACTTGAATGTCTGGTATTCTATGATGCATTACATGCAGAAAATCAAAGAATCTAAGTGTTTGACAACAAAATGCACTTTTGGACTCTGTTAAGGCTGAAAAGTCTTTTCGGAGCATAAAAAGTTAGAAATGCAACTTAAAGCACTAAAACATGATGAGAGCATCAGGTACTCTTACACTATAGTACAACTTGAATGTCTGGTATTCTATGATGCATTACATGTAGGAAATCATAGAATCTAAGTGTTTGACAACAAAATGCACTTTTGGACTCTGTTAAGGCTGAAAAGTCTTTTCGGAGCATAAAAAGTTAGAAATGCACTTTAAAGCAGTAAAACGTAATGAGAGCATCAGGTACTCTTATATTACAATGAAACTTGAATGTCTGGTATTCTATGATGCATTACATGCAGAAAATCAAAGAATCTAAGTGTTTGACAACAAAATGCACTTTTGGACTCTGTTAAGGCTGAAAAGTCTTTTCGGAGCATAAAAAGTTAGAAATGCACTTTAAAGCAGTAAAACGTAATGAGAGCATCAGGTACTCTTATATTACAATGAAACTTGAATGTCTGGTATTCTATGATGCATTACATGCAGAAAATCAAAGAATCTAAGTGTTTGACAACAAAATGCACTTTTGGACTCTGTTAAGGCTGAAAAGTCTTTTCGGAGCATAAAAAGTTAGAAATGCACTTTAAAGCAGTAAAACGTAATGAGAGCATCAGGTACTCTTATATTACAATGAAACTTGAATGTCTGGTATTCTATGATGCATTAAATGCAGGAAATCATAGAATCTAAGTGTTTGACAACAAAATGCACTTTTGGACTCTGTTAAGGCTGAAAAGTCTTTTCGGAGCATAAAAAGTTAGAAATGCACTTTAAAGCAGTAAAACGTAATGAGAGCATCAGGTACTCTTATATTACAATGAAACTTGAATGTCTGGTATTCTATGATGCATTACATGCAGAAAATCAAAGAATCTAAGTGTTTGACAACAAAATGCACTTTTGGACTCTGTTAAGGCTGAAAAGTCTTTTCGGAGCATAAAAAGTTAGAAATGCACTTTAAAGCAGTAAAACGTAATGAGAGCATCAGGTACTCTTATATTACAATGAAACTTGAATGTCTGGTATTCTATGATGCATTAAATGCAGGAAATCATAGAATCTAAGTGTTTGACAACAAAATGCACTTTTGGACTCTGTTAAGGCTGAAAAGTCTTTTCGGAGCATAAAAAGTTAGAAATGCAACTTAAAGCACTAAAACATGATGAGAGCATCAGGTACTCTTACACTATAGTACAACTTGAATGTCTGGTATTCTATGATGCATTACATGCAGAAAATCAAAGAATCTAAGTGTTTGACAACAAAATGCACTTTTGGACTCTGTTAAGGCTGAAAAGTCTTTTCGGAGCATAAAAAGTTAGAAATGCACTTTAAAGCAGTAAAACGTAATGAGAGCATCAGGTACTCTTATATTACAATGAAACTTGAATGTCTGGTATTCTATGATGCATTAAATGCAGGAAATCATAGAATCTAAGTGTTTGACAACAAAATGCACTTTTGGACTCTGTTAAGGCTGAAAAGTCTTTTCGGAGCATAAAAAGTTAGAAATGCAACTTAAAGCACTAAAACATGATGAGAGCATCAGGTACTCTTACACTATAGTACAACTTGAATGTCTGGTATTCTATGATGCATTACATGTAGGAAATCATAGAATCTAAGTGTTTGACAACAAAATGCACTTTTGGACTCTGTTAAGGCTGAAAAGTCTTTTCGGAGCATAAAAAGTTAGAAATGCACTTTAAAGCAGTAAAACGTAATGAGAGCATCAGGTACTCTTTTATTACAATGAAACTTGAATGTCTGGTATTCAATGATGCATTACATGTAGGAAATCATAGAATCTAAGTGTTTGACAACAAAATGCACTTTTGGACTCTGTTAAGGCTGAAAAGTCTTTTCGGAGCATAAAAAGTTAGAAATGCAACTTAAAAGTCTAAAACGTGATGAGAGCATCAGGTACTCTTACACTATAGTACAACTTGAATGTCTGGTATTCTATGATGCATTACATGTAGGAAATCATAGAATCTAAGTGTTTGACAACAAAATGCACTTTTGGACTCTGTTAAGTCTGAAAAGTCTTTTCAGGGCATAAAAAGTTAGAAATGCACTTTAAAGCAGTAAAACGTAATGAGAGCATCAGGTACTCTTATATTACAATGAAACTTGAATGTCTGGTATTCTATGATGCATTAAATGCAGGAAATCATAGAATCTAAGTGTTTGACAACAAAATGCACTTTTGGACTCTGTTAAGGCTGAAAAGTCTTTTCGGAGCATAAAAAGTTAGAAATGCAACTTAAAGCACTAAAACATGATGAGAGCATCAGGTACTCTTACACTATAGTACAACTTGAATGTCTGGTATTCTATGATGCATTACATGTAGGAAATCATAGAATCTAAGTGTTTGACAACAAAATGCACTTTTGGACTCTGTTAAGGCTGAAAAGTCTTTTCGGAGCATAAAAAGTTAGAAATGCACTTTAAAGCAGTAAAACGTATTGAGAGCATCAGGTACTCTTTTATTACAATGAAACTTGAATGTCTGGTATTCTATGATGCATTACATGTAGGAAATCATAGAATCTAAGTGTTTGACAACAAAATGCACTTTTGGACTCTGTTAAGGCTGAAAAGTCTTTTCGGAGCATAAAAAGTTAGAAATGCAACTTAAAAGTCTAAAACGTGATGAGAGCATCAGGTACTCTTACACTATAGTACAACTTGAATGTCTGGTATTCTATGATGCATTACATGTAGGAAATCATAGAATCTAAGTGTTTGACAACAAAATGCACTTTTGGACTCTGTTAAGTCTGAAAAGTCTTTTCAGGGCATAAAAAGTTAGAAATGCACTTTAAAGCAGTAAAACGTAATGAGAGCATCAGGTAGTCTTATATTACAATGAAACTTGAATGTCTGGTATTCTATGATGCATTACATGTAGGAAATCATAGAATCTAAGTGTTTGACAACAAAATGCACTTTTGGACTCTGTTAAGGCTGAAAAGTCTTTTCGGAGCATAAAAAGTTAGAAATGCAACTTAAAGCACTAAAACATGATGAGAGCATCAGGTACTCTTACACTATAGTACAACTTGAATGTCTGGTATTCTATGATGCATTACATGTAGGAAATCATAGAATCTAAGTGTTTGACAACAAAATGCACTTTTGGACTCTGTTAAGGCTGAAAAGTCTTTTCGGAGCATAAAAAGTTAGAAATGCACTTTAAAGCAGTAAAACGTAATGAGAGCATCAGGTACTCTTATATTACAATGAAACTTGAATGTCTGGTATTCTATGATGCATTACATGCAGAAAATCAAAGAATCTAAGTGTTTGACAACAAAATGCACTTTTGGACTCTGTTAAGGCTGAAAAGTCTTTTCGGAGCATAAAAAGTTAGAAATGCACTTTAAAGCAGTAAAACGTAATGAGAGCATCAGGTACTCTTATATTACAATGAAACTTGAATGTCTGGTATTCTATGATGCATTAAATGCAGGAAATCATAGAATCTAAGTGTTTGACAACAAAATGCACTTTTGGACTCTGTTAAGGCTGAAAAGTCTTTTCGGAGCATAAAAAGTTAGAAATGCAACTTAAAGCACTAAAACATGATGAGAGCATCAGGTACTCTTACACTATAGTACAACTTGAATGTCTGGTATTCTATGATGCATTACATGCAGAAAATCAAAGAATCTAAGTGTTTGACAACAAAATGCACTTTTGGACTCTGTTAAGGCTGAAAAGTCTTTTCGGAGCATAAAAAGTTAGAAATGCAACTTAAAGCACTAAAACATGATGAGAGCATCAGGTACTCTTACACTATAGTACAACTTGAATGTCTGGTATTCTATGATGCATTACATGTAGGAAATCATAGAATCTAAGTGTTTGACAACAAAATGCACTTTTGGACTCTGTTAAGGCTGAAAAGTCTTTTCGGAGCATAAAAAGTTAGAAATGCACTTTAAAGCAGTAAAACGTAATGAGAGCATCAGGTACTCTTATATTACAATGAAACTTGAATGTCTGGTATTCTATGATGCATTACATGCAGAAAATCAAAGAATCTAAGTGTTTGACAACAAAATGCACTTTTGGACTCTGTTAAGGCTGAAAAGTCTTTTCGGAGCATAAAAAGTTAGAAATGCACTTTAAAGCAGTAAAACGTAATGAGAGCATCAGGTACTCTTATATTACAATGAAACTTGAATGTCTGGTATTCTATGATGCATTAAATGCAGGAAATCATAGAATCTAAGTGTTTGACAACAAAATGCACTTTTGGACTCTGTTAAGGCTGAAAAGTCTTTTCGGAGCATAAAAAGTTAGAAATGCAACTTAAAGCACTAAAACATGATGAGAGCATCAGGTACTCTTACACTATAGTACAACTTGAATGTCTGGTATTCTATGATGCATTACATGTAGGAAATCATAGAATCTAAGTGTTTGACAACAAAATGCACTTTTGGACTCTGTTAAGGCTGAAAAGTCTTTTCGGAGCATAAAAAGTTAGAAATGCACTTTAAAGCAGTAAAACGTAATGAGAGCATCAGGTACTCTTATATTACAATGAAACTTGAATGACTGGTATTCTATGATGCATTACATGTAGGAAATCATAGAATCTAAGTGTTTGACAACAAAATGCACTTTTGGACTCTGTTAAGGCTGAAAAGTCTTTTCGGAGCATAAAAAGTTAGAAATGCAACTTAAAAGTCTAAAACGTGATGAGAGCATCAGGTACTCTTACACTATAGTACAACTTGAATGTCTGGTATTCTATGATGCATTACATGTAGGAAATCATAGAATCTAAGTGTTTGACAACAAAATGCACTTTTGGACTCTGTTAAGGCTGAAAAGTCTTTTCGGAGCATAAAAAGTTAGAAATGCAACTTAAAGCACTAAAACATGATGAGAGCATCAGGTACTCTTACACTATAGTACAACTTGAATGTCTGGTATTCTATGATGCATTACATGTAGGAAATCATAGAATCTAAGTGTTTGACAACAAAATGCACTTTTGGACTCTGTTAAGGCTGAAAAGTCTTTTCGGAGCATAAAAAGTTAGAAATGCACTTTAAAGCAGTAAAACGTAATGAGAGCATCAGGTACTCTTATATTACAATGAAACTTGAATGTCTGGTATTCTATGATGCATTACATGCAGAAAATCAAAGAATCTAAGTGTTTGACAACAAAATGCACTTTTGGACTCTGTTAAGGCTGAAAAGTCTTTTCGGAGCATAAAAAGTTAGAAATGCACTTTAAAGCAGTAAAACGTAATGAGAGCATCAGGTACTCTTATATTACAATGAAACTTGAATGTCTGGTATTCTATGATGCATTAAATGCAGGAAATCATAGAATCTAAGTGTTTGACAACAAAATGCACTTTTGGACTCTGTTAAGGCTGAAAAGTCTTTTCGGAGCATAAAAAGTTAGAAATGCAACTTAAAGCACTAAAACATGATGAGAGCATCAGGTACTCTTACACTATAGTACAACTTGAATGTCTGGTATTCTATGATGCATTACATGCAGAAAATCAAAGAATCTAAGTGTTTGACAACAAAATGCACTTTTGGACTCTGTTAAGGCTGAAAAGTCTTTTCGGAGCATAAAAAGTTAGAAATGCAACTTAAAGCACTAAAACATGATGAGAGCATCAGGTACTCTTACACTATAGTACAACTTGAATGTCTGGTATTCTATGATGCATTACATGTAGGAAATCATAGAATCTAAGTGTTTGACAACAAAATGCACTTTTGGACTCTGTTAAGGCTGAAAAGTCTTTTCGGAGCATAAAAAGTTAGAAATGCACTTTAAAGCAGTAAAACGTAATGAGAGCATCAGGTACTCTTATATTACAATGAAACTTGAATGTCTGGTATTCTATGATGCATTACATGCAGAAAATCAAAGAATCTAAGTGTTTGACAACAAAATGCACTTTTGGACTCTGTTAAGGCTGAAAAGTCTTTTCGGAGCATAAAAAGTTAGAAATGCACTTTAAAGCAGTAAAACGTAATGAGAGCATCAGGTACTCTTATATTACAATGAAACTTGAATGTCTGGTATTCTATGATGCATTAAATGCAGGAAATCATAGAATCTAAGTGTTTGACAACAAAATGCACTTTTGGACTCTGTTAAGGCTGAAAAGTCTTTTCGGAGCATAAAAAGTTAGAAATGCAACTTAAAGCACTAAAACATGATGAGAGCATCAGGTACTCTTACACTATAGTACAACTTGAATGTCTGGTATTCTATGATGCATTACATGCAGAAAATCAAAGAATCTAAGTGTTTGACAACAAAATGCACTTTTGGACTCTGTTAAGGCTGAAAAGTCTTTTCGGAGCATAAAAAGTTAGAAATGCACTTTAAAGCAGTAAAACGTAATGAGAGCATCAGGTACTCTTATATTACAATGAAACTTGAATGTCTGGTATTCTATGATGCATTAAATGCAGGAAATCATAGAATCTAAGTGTTTGACAACAAAATGCACTTTTGGACTCTGTTAAGGCTGAAAAGTCTTTTCGGAGCATAAAAAGTTAGAAATGCAACTTAAAGCACTAAAACATGATGAGAGCATCAGGTACTCTTACACTATAGTACAACTTGAATGTCTGGTATTCTATGATGCATTACATGCAGAAAATCAAAGAATCTAAGTGTTTGACAACAAAATGCACTTTTGGACTCTGTTAAGGCTGAAAAGTCTTTTCGGAGCATAAAAAGTTAGAAATGCACTTTAAAGCAGTAAAACGTAATGAGAGCATCAGGTACTCTTATATTACAATGAAACTTGAATGTCTGGTATTCTATGATGCATTAAATGCAGGAAATCATAGAATCTAAGTGTTTGACAACAAAATGCACTTTTGGACTCTGTTAAGGCTGAAAAGTCTTTTCGGAGCATAAAAAGTTAGAAATGCAACTTAAAGCACTAAAACATGATGAGAGCATCAGGTACTCTTACACTATAGTACAACTTGAATGTCTGGTATTCTATGATGCATTACATGTAGGAAATCATAGAATCTAAGTGTTTGACAACAAAATGCACTTTTGGACTCTGTTAAGGCTGAAAAGTCTTTTCGGAGCATAAAAAGTTAGAAATGCAACTTAAAGCACTAAAACATGATGAGAGCATCAGGTACTCTTACACTATAGTACAACTTGAATGTCTGGTATTCTATGATGCATTACATGTAGGAAATCATAGAATCTAAGTGTTTGACAACAAAATGCACTTTTGGACTCTGTTAAGGCTGAAAAGTCTTTTCGGAGCATAAAAAGTTAGAAATGCAACTTAAAGCACTAAAACATGATGAGAGCATCAGGTACTCTTACACTATAGTACAACTTGAATGTCTGGTATTCTATGATGCATTAAATGCAGGAAATCATATAATCTAAGTGTTTAAAAACAAAATGCACTTTTGGACTCTGTTAAGGCTGAAAAGTCTTTTCGGAGCATAAAAAGTTAGAAATGCAACTTAAAGCACTAAAACGTGATAAGAGCATCAGGTACTCTTACACTATAGTACAACTTGAATGTCTGGTATTCTATGATGCATTAAATGCAGGAAATCATATAATCTAAGTGTTTAAAAACAAAATGCACTTTTGGACTCTGTTAAGGCTGAAAAGTCTTTTCGGAGCATAAAAAGTTAGAAATGCAACTTAAAGCACTAAAACGTGATGAGAGCATCAGGTACTCTTATACTATAGTACAACTTGAATGTCTGGTATTCTATGATGCATTACATGCAGAAAATCAAAGAATCTAAGTGTTTGACAACAAAATGCACTTTTGGACTCTGTTAAGTCTGAAAAGTCTTTTCAGGGCATAAAAAGTTAGAAATGCACTTTAAAGCAGTAAAACGTAATGAGAGCATCAGGTACTCTTATATTACAATGAAACTTGAATGTCTGGTATTCTATGATGCATTACATGTAGGAAATCATAGAATCTAAGTGTTTGACAACAAAATGCACTTTTGGACTCTGTTAAGGCTGAAAAGTCTTTTCGGAGCATAAAAAGTTAGAAATGCACTTTAAAGCAGTAAAACGTATTGAGAGCATCAGGTACTCTTTTATTACAATGAAACTTGAATGTCTGGTATTCTATGATGCATTACATGTAGGAAATCATAGAATCTAAGTGTTTGACAACAAAATGCACTTTTGGACTCTGTTAAGGCTGAAAAGTCTTTTCGGAGCATAAAAAGTTAGAAATGCAACTTAAAAGTCTAAAACGTGATGAGAGCATCAGGTACTCTTACACTATAGTACAACTTGAATGTCTGGTATTCTATGATGCATTACATGTAGGAAATCATAGAATCTAAGTGTTTGACAACAAAATGCACTTTTGGACTCTGTTAAGTCTGAAAAGTCTTTTCAGGGCATAAAAAGTTAGAAATGCACTTTAAAGCAGTAAAACGTAATGAGAGCATCAGGTAGTCTTATATTACAATGAAACTTGAATGTCTGGTATTCTATGATGCATTACATGTAGGAAATCATAGAATCTAAGTGTTTGACAACAAAATGCACTTTTGGACTCTGTTAAGGCTGAAAAGTCTTTTCGGAGCATAAAAAGTTAGAAATGCAACTTAAAGCACTAAAACATGATGAGAGCATCAGGTACTCTTACACTATAGTACAACTTGAATGTCTGGTATTCTATGATGCATTACATGTAGGAAATCATAGAATCTAAGTGTTTGACAACAAAATGCACTTTTGGACTCTGTTAAGGCTGAAAAGTCTTTTCGGAGCATAAAAAGTTAGAAATGCACTTTAAAGCAGTAAAACGTAATGAGAGCATCAGGTACTCTTATATTACAATGAAACTTGAATGTCTGGTATTCTATGATGCATTACATGCAGAAAATCAAAGAATCTAAGTGTTTGACAACAAAATGCACTTTTGGACTCTGTTAAGGCTGAAAAGTCTTTTCGGAGCATAAAAAGTTAGAAATGCACTTTAAAGCAGTAAAACGTAATGAGAGCATCAGGTACTCTTATATTACAATGAAACTTGAATGTCTGGTATTCTATGATGCATTAAATGCAGGAAATCATAGAATCTAAGTGTTTGACAACAAAATGCACTTTTGGACTCTGTTAAGGCTGAAAAGTCTTTTCGGAGCATAAAAAGTTAGAAATGCAACTTAAAGCACTAAAACATGATGAGAGCATCAGGTACTCTTACACTATAGTACAACTTGAATGTCTGGTATTCTATGATGCATTACATGCAGAAAATCAAAGAATCTAAGTGTTTGACAACAAAATGCACTTTTGGACTCTGTTAAGGCTGAAAAGTCTTTTCGGAGCATAAAAAGTTAGAAATGCAACTTAAAGCACTAAAACGTGATGAGAGCATCAGGTACTCTTACACTATAGTACAACTTGAATGTCTGGTATTCTATGATGCATTACATGTAGGAAATCATAGAATCTAAGTGTTTGACAACAAAATGCACTTTTGGACTCTGTTAAGGCTGAAAAGTCTTTTCGGAGCATAAAAAGTTAGAAATGCACTTTAAAGCAGTAAAACGTAATGAGAGCATCAGGTACTCTTATATTACAATGAAACTTGAATGTCTGGTATTCTATGATGCATTACATGCAGAAAATCAAAGAATCTAAGTGTTTGACAACAAAATGCACTTTTGGACTCTGTTAAGGCTGAAAAGTCTTTTCGGAGCATAAAAAGTTAGAAATGCACTTTAAAGCAGTAAAACGTAATGAGAGCATCAGGTACTCTTATATTACAATGAAACTTGAATGTCTGGTATTCTATGATGCATTAAATGCAGGAAATCATAGAATCTAAGTGTTTGACAACAAAATGCACTTTTGGACTCTGTTAAGGCTGAAAAGTCTTTTCGGAGCATAAAAAGTTAGAAATGCAACTTAAAGCACTAAAACATGATGAGAGCATCAGGTACTCTTACACTATAGTACAACTTGAATGTCTGGTATTCTATGATGCATTACATGTAGGAAATCATAGAATCTAAGTGTTTGACAACAAAATGCACTTTTGGACTCTGTTAAGGCTGAAAAGTCTTTTCGGAGCATAAAAAGTTAGAAATGCACTTTAAAGCAGTAAAACGTAATGAGAGCATCAGGTACTCTTATATTACAATGAAACTTGAATGTCTGGTATTCTATGATGCATTACATGTAGGAAATCATAGAATCTAAGTGTTTGACAACAAAATGCACTTTTGGACTCTGTTAAGGCTGAAAAGTCTTTTCGGAGCATAAAAAGTTAGAAATGCAACTTAAAAGTCTAAAACGTGATGAGAGCATCAGGTACTCTTACACTATAGTACAACTTGAATGTCTGGTATTCTATGATGCATTACATGTAGGAAATCATAGAATCTAAGTGTTTGACAACAAAATGCACTTTTGGACTCTGTTAAGGCTGAAAAGTCTTTTCGGAGCATAAAAAGTTAGAAATGCAACTTAAAGCACTAAAACATGATGAGAGCATCAGGTACTCTTACACTATAGTACAACTTGAATGTCTGGTATTCTATGATGCATTACATGTAGGAAATCATAGAATCTAAGTGTTTGACAACAAAATGCACTTTTGGACTCTGTTAAGGCTGAAAAGTCTTTTCGGAGCATAAAAAGTTAGAAATGCACTTTAAAGCAGTAAAACGTAATGAGAGCATCAGGTACTCTTATATTACAATGAAACTTGAATGTCTGGTATTCTATGATGCATTACATGCAGAAAATCAAAGAATCTAAGTGTTTGACAACAAAATGCACTTTTGGACTCTGTTAAGGCTGAAAAGTCTTTTCGGAGCATAAAAAGTTAGAAATGCACTTTAAAGCAGTAAAACGTAATGAGAGCATCAGGTACTCTTATATTACAATGAAACTTGAATGTCTGGTATTCTATGATGCATTAAATGCAGGAAATCATAGAATCTAAGTGTTTGACAACAAAATGCACTTTTGGACTCTGTTAAGGCTGAAAAGTCTTTTCGGAGCATAAAAAGTTAGAAATGCAACTTAAAGCACTAAAACATGATGAGAGCATCAGGTACTCTTACACTATAGTACAACTTGAATGTCTGGTATTCTATGATGCATTACATGCAGAAAATCAAAGAATCTAAGTGTTTGACAACAAAATGCACTTTTGGACTCTGTTAAGGCTGAAAAGTCTTTTCGGAGCATAAAAAGTTAGAAATGCAACTTAAAGCACTAAAACATGATGAGAGCATCAGGTACTCTTACACTATAGTACAACTTGAATGTCTGGTATTCTATGATGCATTACATGTAGGAAATCATAGAATCTAAGTGTTTGACAACAAAATGCACTTTTGGACTCTGTTAAGGCTGAAAAGTCTTTTCGGAGCATAAAAAGTTAGAAATGCACTTTAAAGCAGTAAAACGTAATGAGAGCATCAGGTACTCTTATATTACAATGAAACTTGAATGTCTGGTATTCTATGATGCATTACATGCAGAAAATCAAAGAATCTAAGTGTTTGACAACAAAATGCACTTTTGGACTCTGTTAAGGCTGAAAAGTCTTTTCGGAGCATAAAAAGTTAGAAATGCACTTTAAAGCAGTAAAACGTAATGAGAGCATCAGGTACTCTTATATTACAATGAAACTTGAATGTCTGGTATTCTATGATGCATTAAATGCAGGAAATCATAGAATCTAAGTGTTTGACAACAAAATGCACTTTTGGACTCTGTTAAGGCTGAAAAGTCTTTTCGGAGCATAAAAAGTTAGAAATGCAACTTAAAGCACTAAAACATGATGAGAGCATCAGGTACTCTTACACTATAGTACAACTTGAATGTCTGGTATTCTATGATGCATTACATGCAGAAAATCAAAGAATCTAAGTGTTTGACAACAAAATGCACTTTTGGACTCTGTTAAGGCTGAAAAGTCTTTTCGGAGCATAAAAAGTTAGAAATGCACTTTAAAGCAGTAAAACGTAATGAGAGCATCAGGTACTCTTATATTACAATGAAACTTGAATGTCTGGTATTCTATGATGCATTAAATGCAGGAAATCATAGAATCTAAGTGTTTGACAACAAAATGCACTTTTGGACTCTGTTAAGGCTGAAAAGTCTTTTCGGAGCATAAAAAGTTAGAAATGCAACTTAAAGCACTAAAACATGATGAGAGCATCAGGTACTCTTACACTATAGTACAACTTGAATGTCTGGTATTCTATGATGCATTACATGCAGAAAATCAAAGAATCTAAGTGTTTGACAACAAAATGCACTTTTGGACTCTGTTAAGGCTGAAAAGTCTTTTCGGAGCATAAAAAGTTAGAAATGCACTTTAAAGCAGTAAAACGTAATGAGAGCATCAGGTACTCTTATATTACAATGAAACTTGAATGTCTGGTATTCTATGATGCATTAAATGCAGGAAATCATAGAATCTAAGTGTTTGACAACAAAATGCACTTTTGGACTCTGTTAAGGCTGAAAAGTCTTTTCGGAGCATAAAAAGTTAGAAATGCAACTTAAAGCACTAAAACATGATGAGAGCATCAGGTACTCTTACACTATAGTACAACTTGAATGTCTGGTATTCTATGATGCATTACATGTAGGAAATCATAGAATCTAAGTGTTTGACAACAAAATGCACTTTTGGACTCTGTTAAGGCTGAAAAGTCTTTTCGGAGCATAAAAAGTTAGAAATGCAACTTAAAGCACTAAAACATGATGAGAGCATCAGGTACTCTTACACTATAGTACAACTTGAATGTCTGGTATTCTATGATGCATTACATGTAGGAAATCATAGAATCTAAGTGTTTGACAACAAAATGCACTTTTGGACTCTGTTAAGGCTGAAAAGTCTTTTCGGAGCATAAAAAGTTAGAAATGCAACTTAAAGCACTAAAACATGATGAGAGCATCAGGTACTCTTACACTATAGTACAACTTGAATGTCTGGTATTCTATGATGCATTAAATGCAGGAAATCATATAATCTAAGTGTTTAAAAACAAAATGCACTTTTGGACTCTGTTAAGGCTGAAAAGTCTTTTCGGAGCATAAAAAGTTAGAAATGCAACTTAAAGCACTAAAACGTGATAAGAGCATCAGGTACTCTTACACTATAGTACAACTTGAATGTCTGGTATTCTATGATGCATTAAATGCAGGAAATCATATAATCTAAGTGTTTAAAAACAAAATGCACTTTTGGACTCTGTTAAGGCTGAAAAGTCTTTTCGGAGCATAAAAAGTTAGAAATGCAACTTAAAGCACTAAAACGTGATGAGAGCATCAGGTACTCTTATACTATAGTACAACTTGAATGTCTGGTATTCTATGATGCATTACATGCAGAAAATCAAAGAATCTAAGTGTTTGACAACAAAATGCACTTTTGGACTCTGTTAAGTCTGAAAAGTCTTTTCAGGGCATAAAAAGTTAGAAATGCACTTTAAAGCAGTAAAACGTAATGAGAGCATCAGGTACTCTTATATTACAATGAAACTTGAATGTCTGGTATTCTATGATGCATTACATGTAGGAAATCATAGAATCTAAGTGTTTGACAACAAAATGCACTTTTGGACTCTGTTAAGGCTGAAAAGTCTTTTCGGAGCATAAAAAGTTAGAAATGCAACTTAAAGCACTAAAACATGATGAGAGCATCAGGTACTCTTACACTATAGTACAACTTGAATGTCTGGTATTCTATGATGCATTACATGTAGGAAATCATAGAATCTAAGTGTTTGACAACAAAATGCACTTTTGGACTCTGTTAAGGCTGAAAAGTCTTTTCGGAGCATAAAAAGTTAGAAATGCACTTTAAAGCAGTAAAACGTAATGAGAGCATCAGGTACTCTTATATTACAATGAAACTTGAATGTCTGGTATTCTATGATGCATTACATGCAGAAAATCAAAGAATCTAAGTGTTTGACAACAGAATGCACTTTTGGACTCTGTTAAGGCTGAAAAGTCTTTTCGGAGCATAAAAAGTTAGAAATGCACTTTAAAGCAGTAAAACGTAATGAGAGCATCAGGTACTCTTATATTACAATGAAACTTGAATGTCTGGTATTCTATGATGCATTAAATGCAGGAAATCATAGAATCTAAGTGTTTGACAACAAAATGCACTTTTGGACTCTGTTAAGGCTGAAAAGTCTTTTCGGAGCATAAAAAGTTAGAAATGCAACTTAAAGCACTAAAACATGATGAGAGCATCAGGTACTCTTACACTATAGTACAACTTGAATGTCTGGTATTCTATGATGCATTACATGCAGAAAATCAAAGAATCTAAGTGTTTGACAACAAAATGCACTTTTGGACTCTGTTAAGGCTGAAAAGTCTTTTCGGAGCATAAAAAGTTAGAAATGCACTTTAAAGCAGTAAAACGTAATGAGAGCATCAGGTACTCTTATATTACAATGAAACTTGAATGTCTGGTATTCTATGATGCATTAAATGCAGGAAATCATAGAATCTAAGTGTTTGACAACAAAATGCACTTTTGGACTCTGTTAAGGCTGAAAAGTCTTTTCGGAGCATAAAAAGTTAGAAATGCAACTTAAAGCACTAAAACATGATGAGAGCATCAGGTACTCTTACACTATAGTACAACTTGAATGTCTGGTATTCTATGATGCATTACATGTAGGAAATCATAGAATCTAAGTGTTTGACAACAAAATGCACTTTTGGACTCTGTTAAGGCTGAAAAGTCTTTTCGGAGCATAAAAAGTTAGAAATGCACTTTAAAGCAGTAAAACGTAATGAGAGCATCAGGTACTCTTATATTACAATGAAACTTGAATGTCTGGTATTCTATGATGCATTACATGCAGAAAATCAAAGAATCTAAGTGTTTGACAACAAAATGCACTTTTGGACTCTGTTAAGGCTGAAAAGTCTTTTCGGAGCATAAAAAGTTAGAAATGCACTTTAAAGCAGTAAAACGTAATGAGAGCATCAGGTACTCTTATATTACAATGAAACTTGAATGTCTGGTATTCTATGATGCATTACATGCAGAAAATCAAAGAATCTAAGTGTTTGACAACAAAATGCACTTTTGGACTCTGTTAAGGCTGAAAAGTCTTTTCGGAGCATAAAAAGTTAGAAATGCAACTTTAAGCACTAAAACATGATGAGAGCATCAGGTACTCTTACAATATAGTACAACTTGAATGTCTGGTATTCTATGATGCATTAAATGCAGGAAATCATAGAATCTAACTGTTTGACAACAAAATGCACTTTTGGACTCTGTTAAGGCTGAAAAGTCTTTTCGGAGCATAAAAGTTGGAAACGCAACTTAAAGCAGTAAAACGTGATGACAGCATCAGGTACTCTTACAATATAGTACAACTTGAATGTCTGGTATTCTATGATGCATTAAATGCAGGAAATCATAGAATCTAAGTGTTTGACAACAAAATGCACTTTTGGACTCTGTTAAGGCTGAAAAGTCTTTTCGGAGCATAAAAGTTAGAAATGCAACTTAAAGCACTAAAACATGATGAGAGCATCAGGTACTCTTACACTATAGTACAACTTGAATGTCTGGTATTCTATGATGCATTACATGTAGGAAATCATAGAATCTAAGTGTTTGACAACAAAATGCACTTTTGGACTCTGTTAAGGCTGAAAAGTCTTTTCGGAGCATAAAAAGTTAGAAATGCACTTTAAAGCAGTAAAACGTAATGAGAGCATCAGGTACTCTTATATTACAATGAAACTTGAATGTCTGGTATTCTATGATGCATTACATGCAGAAAATCAAAGAATCTAAGTGTTTGACAACAAAATGCACTTTTGGACTCTGTTAAGGCTGAAAAGTCTTTTCGGAGCATAAAAAGTTAGAAATGCACTTTAAAGCAGTAAAACGTAATGAGAGCATCAGGTACTCTTATATTACAATGAAACTTGAATGTCTGGTATTCTATGATGCATTAAATGCAGGAAATCATATAATCTAAGTGTTTAAAAACAAAATGCACTTTTGGACTCTGTTAAGGCTGAAAAGTCTTTTCGGAGCATAAAAGTTGGAAATACACTTTAAAGCAGTAAAACGTAATGAGAGCATCAGGTACTCTTATATTACAATGAAACTTGAATGTCTGGTATTCTATGATGCATTACATGTAGGAAATCATAGAATCTAAGTGTTTGACAACAAAATGCACTTTTGGACTCTGTTAAGTCTGAAAAGTCTTTTCGGGTCATAAAAAGTTAGAAATGCACTTTAAAGCAGTAAAACATGATGAGAGCATCAGGTACTCTTACAATATAGTACAACTTGAATGTCTGGTATTCTATGATGCATTAAATGCAGGAAATCATAGAATCTAACTGTTTGACAACAAAATGCACTTTTGGACTCTGTTAAGGCTGAAAAGTCTTTTCGGAGCATAAAAGTTGGAAATGCAACTTAAAGCAGTAAAACGTGATGACAGCATCAGGTACTCTTACAATATAGTACAACTTGAATGTCTGGTATTCTATGATGCATTAAATGCAGGAAATCATAGAATCTAAGTGTTTGACAACAAAATGCACTTTTGGACTCTGTTAAGGCTGAAAAGTCTTTTCGGAGCATAAAAGTTGGAAATGCAACTTAAAGCAGTAAAACGTGATGACAGCATCAGGTACTCTTACACTATAGTACAACTTGAATGTCTGGTATTCTATGATGCATTACATGTAGGAAATCATAGAATCTAAGTGTTTGACAACAAAATGCACTTTTGGACTCTGTTAAGGCTGAAAAGTCTTTTCGGAGCATAAAAAGTTAGAAATGCACTTTAAAGCAGTAAAACGTAATGAGAGCATCAGGTACTCTTATATTACAATGAAACTTGAATGTCTGGTATTCTATGATGCATTACATGTAGGAAATCATAGAATCTAAGTGTTTGACAACAAAATGCACTTTTGGACTCTGTTTAGGCTGAAAAGTCTTTTCGGAGCATAAAAAGTTAGAAATGCAACTTAAAGCACTAAAACATGATGAGAGCATCAGGTACTCTTACACTATAGTACAACTTGAATGTCTGGTATTCTATGATGCATTACATGCAGAAAATCAAAGAATCTAAGTGTTTGACAACAAAATGCACTTTTGGACTCTGTTGAGGCTGAAACGTCTTTTCGGAGCATAAAAGTTGGAAATGCACTTTAAAGCAGTAAAACGTAATAAGAGCATCAGGTACTCTTATATTACAATGAAACTTGAATGTCTGGTATTCTATGATGCATTACATGTAGGAAATCATAGAATCTAAGTGTTTGACAACAAAATGCACTTTTGGACTCTGTTAAGTCTGAAAAGTCTTTTCGGGTCATAAAAAGTTAGAAATGCACTTTAAAGCAGTAAAACATGATGAGAGCATCAGGTACTCTTACAATATAGTACAACTTGAATGTCTGGTATTCTATGATGCATTAAATGCAGGAAATCATAGAATCTAACTGTTTGACAACAAAATGCACTTTTGGACTCTGTTAAGTCTGAAAAGTCTTTTCGGAGCATAAAAAGTTAGAAATGCAACTTAAAGCAGTAAAACGTGATGAGAGCATCAGGTACTCTTATACTATAGTACAACTTGAATGTCTGGTATTCTATGATGCATTACATGCAGAAAATCACATAATCTAAGTGTTTAAAAACAAAATGCACTTTTGGACTCTGTTAAGGCTGAAAAGTCTTTTCGGAGCATAAAAAGTTAGAAATGCACTTTAAAGCAGTAAAACGTAATGAGAGCATCAGGTACTCTTATATTACAATGAAACTTGAATGTCTGGTATTCTATGATGCATTACATGCAGAAAATCAAAGAATCTAAGTGTTTGACAACAAAATGCACTTTTGGACTCTGTTAAGGCTGAAAAGTCTTTTCGGAGCATAAAAAGTTAGAAATGCACTTTAAAGCAGTAAAACGTAATGAGAGCATCAGGTACTCTTATATTACAATGAAACTTGAATGTCTGGTATTCTATGATGCATTAAATGCAGGAAATCATATAATCTAAGTGTTTAAAAACAAAATGCACTTTTGGACTCTGTTAAGGCTGAAAAGTCTTTTCGGAGCATAAAAGTTGGAAATGCACTTTAAAGCAGTAAAACGTAATGAGAGCATCAGGTACTCTTATATTACAATGAAACTTGAATGTCTGGTATTCTATGATGCATTACATGTAGGAAATCATAGAATCTAAGTGTTTGACAACAAAATGCACTTTTGGACTCTGTTAAGGCTGAAAAGTCTTTTCGGAGCATAAAAGTTGGAAATGCAACTTAAAGCAGTAAAACGTGATGACAGCATCAGGTACTCTTACAATATAGTACAACTTGAATGTCTGGTATTCTATGATGCATTAAATGCAGGAAATCATAGAATCTAAGTGTTTGACAACAAAATGCACTTTTGGACTCTGTTAAGGCTGAAAAGTCTTTTCGGAGCATAAAAAGTTAGAAATGCACTTTAAAGCAGTAAAACGTAATGAGAGCATCAGGTACTCTTATATTACAATGAAACTTGAATGTCTGGTATTCTATGATGCATTACATGCAGAAAATCAAAGAATCTAAGTGTTTGACAACAAAATGCACTTTTGGTTTCTGTTAAGGCTGAAAAGTCTTTTCGGAGCATAAACAGTTAGAAATGCACTTTAAAGCAGTAAAACGTAATGAGAGCATCAGGTACTCTTATATTACAATGAAACTTGAATGTCTGGTATTCTATGATGCATTAAATGCAGGAAATCATAGAATCTAAGTGTTTGACAACAAAATGCACTTTTGGACTCTGTTAAGGCTGAAAAGTCTTTTCGGAGCATAAAAAGTTAGAAATGCAACTTAAAGCACTAAAACATGATGAGAGCATCAGGTACTCTTACACTATAGTACAACTTGAATGTCTGGTATTCTATGATGCATTACATGTAGGAAATCATAGAATCTAAGTGTTTGACAACAAAATGCACTTTTGGACTCTGTTAAGGCTGAAAAGTCTTTTCGGAGCATAAAAAGTTAGAAATGCACTTTAAAGCAGTAAAACGTAATGAGAGCATCAGGTACTCTTATATTACAATGAAACTTGAATGTCTGGTATTCTATGATGCATTACATGCAGAAAATCAAAGAATCTAAGTGTTTGACAACAAAATGCACTTTTGGACTCTGTTAAGGCTGAAAAGTCTTTTCGGAGCATAAAAAGTTAGAAATGCAACTTAAAGCACTAAAACATGATGAGAGCATCAGGTACTCTTACACTATAGTACAACTTGAATGTCTGGTATTCTATGATGCATTACATGTAGGAAATCATAGAATCTAAGTGTTTGACAACAAAATGCACTTTTGGACTCTGTTAAGGCTGAAAAGTCTTTTCGGAGCATAAAAAGTTAGAAATGCACTTTAAAGCAGTAAAACGTAATGAGAGCATCAGGTACTCTTATATTACAATGAAACTTGAATGTCTGGTATTCTATGATGCATTACATGCAGAAAATCAAAGAATCTAAGTGTTTGACAACAAAATGCACTTTTGGACTCTGTTAAGGCTGAAAAGTCTTTTCGGAGCATAAAAAGTTAGAAATGCACTTTAAAGCAGTAAAACGTAATGAGAGCATCAGGTACTCTTATATTACAATGGAACTTGAATGTCTGGTATTCTATGATGCATTAAATGCAGGAAATCATATAATCTAAGTGTTTAAAAACAAAATGCACTTTTGGACTCTGTTAAGGCTGAAAAGTCTTTTCGGAGCATAAAAGTTGGAAATGCACTTTAAAGCAGTAAAACGTAATGAGAGCATCAGGTACTCTTATATTACAATGAAACTTGAATGTCTGGTATTCTATGATGCATTACATGTAGGAAATCATAGAATCTAAGTGTTTGACAACAAAATGCACTTTTGGACTCTGTTAAGTCTGAAAAGTCTTTTCGGGTCATAAAAAGTTAGAAATGCACTTTAAAGCAGTAAAACATGATGAGAGCATCAGGTACTCTTACAATATAGTACAACTTGAATGTCTGGTATTCTATGATGCATTAAATGCAGGAAATCATAGAATCTAACTGTTTGACAACAAAATGCACTTTTGGACTCTGTTAAGGCTGAAAAGTCTTTTCGGAGCATAAAAGTTGGAAATGCAACTTAAAGCAGTAAAACGTGATGACAGCATCAGGTACTCTTACAATATAGTACAACTTGAATGTCTGGTATTCTATGATGCATTAAATGCAGGAAATCATAGAATCTAAGTGTTTGACAACAAAATGCACTTTTGGACTCTGTTAAGGCTGAAAAGTCTTTTCGGAGCATAAAAGTTGGAAATGCAACTTAAAGCAGTAAAACGTGATGACAGCATCAGGTACTCTTACAATATAGTACAACTTGAATGTCTGGTATTCTATGATGCATTAAATGCAGGAAATCATAGAATCTAAGTGTTTGACAACAAAATGCACTTTTGGACTCTGTTAAGGCTGAAAAGTCTTTTCGGAGCATAAAAAGTTAGAAATGCAACTTAAAGCACTAAAACATGATGAGAGCATCAGGTACTCTTACACTATAGTACAACTTGAATGTCTGGTATTCTATGATGCATTACATGTAGGAAATCATAGAATCTAAGTGTTTGACAACAAAATGCACTTTTGGACTCTGTTAAGGCTGAAAAGTCTTTTCGGAGCATAAAAAGTTAGAAATGCACTTTAAAGCAGTAAAACGTAATGAGAGCATCAG
This sequence comes from Taurulus bubalis, assembly GCF_910589615.1. NCBI lineage: Eukaryota > Metazoa > Chordata > Actinopteri > Perciformes > Cottidae > Taurulus > Taurulus bubalis. The sequence continues at coordinate 2,349,936 of NC_136592.1, forward strand.
GTACTCTTATATTACAATGGAACTTGAATGTCTGGTATTCTATGATGCATTACATGCAGAAAATCAAAGAATCTAAGTGTTTGACAACAAAATGCACTTTTGGACTCTGTTAAGGCTGAAAAGTCTTTTCGGAGCATAAAAAGTTAGAAATGCACTTTAAAGCAGTAAAACGTAATGAGAGCATCAGGTACTCTTATATTACAATGAAACTTGAATGTCTGGTATTCTATGATGCATTAAATGCAGGAAATCATATAATCTAAGTGTTTAAAAACAAAATGCACTTTTGGACTCTGTTAAGGCTGAAAAGTCTTTTCGGAGCATAAAAGTTGGAAATGCACTTTAAAGCAGTAAAACGTAATAAGAGCATCAGGTACTCTTATATTACAATGAAACTTGAATGTCTGGTATTCTATGATGCATTACATGTAGGAAATCATAGAATCTAAGTGTTTGACATAAAATGCACTTTTGGACTCTGTTAAGTCTGAAAAGTCTTTTCTGGTCATAAAAAGTTAGAAATGCACTTTAAAGCAGTAAAACATGATGAGAGCATCAGGTACTCTTACAATATAGTACAACTTGAATGTCTGGTATTCTATGATGCATTAAATGCAGGAAATCATAGAATCTAACTGTTTGACAACAAAATGCACTTTTGGACTCTGTTAAGTCTGAAAAGTCTTTTCGGAGCATAAAAGTTGGAAATGCAACTTAAAGCACTAAAACGTGATGAGAGCATCAGGTACTCTTATACTATAGTACAACTTGAATGTCTGGTATTCTATGATGCATTACATGCAGAAAATCAAAGAATCTAAGTGTTTGACAACAAAATGCACTTTTGGACTCTGTTAAGGCTGAAAAGTCTTTTCGGAGCATAAAAGTTGGAAATGCAACTTAAAGCACTAAAACGTGATGAGAGCATCAGGTACTCTTATACTATAGTACAACTTGAATGTCTGGTATTCTATGATGCATTACATGCAGAAAATCAAAGAATCTAAGTGTTTGACAACAAAATGCACTTTTGGACTCTGTTAAGGCTGAAAAGTCTTTTCGGAGCATAAAAAGTTAGAAATGCACTTTAAAGCAGTAAAACGTAATGAGAGCATCAGGTACTCTTATATTACAATGAAACTTGAATGTCTGGTATTCTATGATGCATTAAATGCAGGAAATCATATAATCTAAGTGTTTAAAAACAAAATGCACTTTTGGACTCTGTTAAGGCTGAAAAGTCTTTTCGGAGCATAAAAAGTTAGAAATGCAACTTAAAGCACTAAAACGTGATAAGAGCATCAGGTACTCTTACACTATAGTACAACTTGAATGTCTGGTATTCTATGATGCATTAAATGCAGGAAATCATATAATCTAAGTGTTTGACAGCAAAATGCACTTTTGGACTCTGTTAAGGCTGAAAAGTCTTTTCGGAGCATAAAAAGTTAGAAATGCAACTTAAAGCACTAAAACATGATGAGAGCATCAGGTACTCTTACACTATAGTACAACTTGAATGTCTGGTATTCTATGATGCATTACATGTAGGAAATCATAGAATCTAAGTGTTTGACAACAAAATGCACTTTTGGACTCTGTTAAGGCTGAAAAGTCTTTTCGGAGCATAAAAAGTTAGAAATGCACTTTAAAGCAGTAAAACGTAATGAGAGCATCAGGTACTCTTATATTACAATGAAACTTGAATGTCTGGTATTCTATGATGCATTACATGCAGAAAATCAAAGAATCTAAGTGTTTGACAACAAAATGCACTTTTGGACTCTGTTAAGGCTGAAAAGTCTTTTCGGAGCATAAAAAGTTAGAAATGCACTTTAAAGCAGTAAAACGTAATGAGAGCATCAGGTACTCTTATATTACAATGAAACTTGAATGTCTGGTATTCTATGATGCATTACATGCAGAAAATCAAAGAATCTAAGTGTTTGACAACAAAATGCACTTTTGGACTCTGTTAAGTCTGAAAAGTCTTTTCGGGTCATAAAAAGTTAGAAATGCACTTTAAAGCAGTAAAACATGATGAGAGCATCAGGTACTCTTACAATATAGTACAACTTGAATGTCTGGTATTCTATGATGCATTAAATGCAGGAAATCATAGAATCTAACTGTTTGACAACAAAATGCACTTTTGGACTCTGTTAAGGCTGAAAAGTCTTTTCGGAGCATAAAAGTTGGAAATGCAACTTAAAGCACTAAAACGTGATGAGAGCATCAGGTACTCTTATACTATAGTACAACTTGAATGTCTGGTATTCTATGATGCATTACATGCAGAAAATCAAAGAATCTAAGTGTTTGACAACAAAATGCACTTTTGGACTCTGTTAAGGCTG
>NC_136592.1:2352492-2383987 GCF_910589615.1 Taurulus bubalis
CATGTAATGCATCATAGAATACCAGACATTCAAGTTGTACTATAGTGTAAGAGTACCTGATGCTCTCATCATGTTTTAGTGCTTTAAGTTGCATTTCTAACTTTTTATGCTCCGAAAAGACTTTTCAGCCTTAACAGAGTCCAAAAGTGCATTTTTGTTGTCAAACACTTAGATTCTATGATTTCCTGCATTTAATGCATCATAGAATACCAGACATTCAAGTTTCATTGTAATATAAGAGTACCTGATGCTCTCATTACGTTTTACTGCTTTAAAGTGCATTTCTAACTTTTTATGCTCCGAAAAGACTTTTCAGCCTTAACAGAGTCCAAAAGTGCATTTGTTGTCAAACACTTAGATTCTTTGATTTTCTGCATGTAATGCATCATAGAATACCAGACATTCAAGTTTCATTGTAATATAAGAGTACCTGATGCTCTCATTACGTTTTACTGCTTTAAAGTGCATTTCTAACTTTTTATGCTCCGAAAAGACTTTTCAGCCTTAACAGAGTCCAAAAGTGCATTTTGTTGTCAAACACTTAGATTCTATGATTTCCTACATGTAATGCATCATAGAATACCAGACATTCAAGTTGTACTATAGTGTAAGAGTACCTGATGCTCTCATCATGTTTTAGTGCTTTAAGTTGCATTTCTAACTTTTTATGCTCCGAAAAGACTTTTCAGCCTTAACAGAGTCCAAAGTGCATTTTGTTGTCAAACACTTAGATTCTATGATTTCCTACATGTAATGCATCATAGAATACCAGACATTCAAGTTGTACTATAGTGTAAGAGTACCTGATGCTCTCATCATGTTTTAGTGCTTTAAGTTGCATTTCTAACTTTTTATGCTCCGAAAAAGACTTTTCAGCCTTAACAGAGTCCAAAAGTGCATTTTGTTGTCAAACACTTAGATTCTATGATTTCCTGCATTTAATGCATCATAGAATACCAGACATTCAAGTTTCATTGTAATATAAGAGTACCTGATGCTCTCATTACGTTTTACTGCTTTAAAGTGCATTTCTAACTTTTTATGCTCCGAAAAGACTTTTCAGCCTTAACAGAGTCCAAAAGTGCATTTTGTTGTCAAACACTTAGATTCTTTGATTTTCTGCATGTAATGCATCATAGAATACCAGACATTCAAGTTTCATTGTAATATAAGAGTACCTGATGCTCTCATTACGTTTTACTGCTTTAAAGTGCATTTCTAACTTTTTATGCTCCGAAAAGACTTTTCAGCCTTAACAGAGTCCAAAAGTGCATTTTGTTGTCAAACACTTAGATTCTTTGATTTTCTGCATGTAATGCATCATAGAATACCAGACATTCAAGTTGTACTATAGTATAAGAGTACCTGATGCTCTCATCACGTTTTAGTGCTTTAAGTTGCATTTCCAACTTTTATGCTCCGAAAAGACTTTTCAGCCTTAACAGAGTCCAAAAGTGCATTTTGTTGTCAAACACTTAGATTCTATGATTTCCTACATGTAATGCATCATAGAATACCAGACATTCAAGTTGTACTATAGTGTAAGAGTACCTGATGCTCTCATCATGTTTTAGTGCTTTAAGTTGCATTTCTAACTTTTTATGCTCCGAAAAGACTTTTCAGCCTTAACAGAGTCCAAAAGTGCATTTTGTTGTCAAACACTTAGATTCTATGATTTCCTGCATTTAATGCATCATAGAATACCAGACATTCAAGTTTCATTGTAATATAAGAGTACCTGATGCTCTCATTACGTTTTATTGCTTTAAAGTGCATTTCTAACTTTTTATGCTCCGAAAAGACTTTTCAGCCTTAACAGAGTCCAAAAGTGCATTTTGTTGTCAAACACTTAGATTCTTTGATTTTCTGCATGTAATGCATCATAGAATACCAGACATTCAAGTTTCATTGTAATATAAGAGTACCTGATGCTCTCATTACGTTTTACTGCTTTAAAGTGCATTTCTAACTTTTTATGCTCCGAAAAGACTTTTCAGCCTTAACAGAGTCCAAAAGTGCATTTTGTTGTCAAACACTTAGATTCTTTGATTTTCTGCATGTAATGCATCATAGAATACCAGACATTCAAGTTTCATTGTAATATAAGAGTACCTGATGCTCTCATTACGTTTTACTGCTTTAAAGTGCATTTCTAACTTTTTATGCTCCGAAAAGACTTTTCAGCCTTAACAGAGTCCAAAAGTGCATTTTGTTGTCAAACACTTAGATTCTATGATTTCCTACATGTAATGCATCATAGAATACCAGACATTCAAGTTGTACTATAGTGTAAGAGTACCTGATGCTCTCATCATGTTTTAGTGCTTTAAGTTGCATTTCTAACTTTTTATGCTCCGAAAAGACTTTTCAGCCTTAACAGAGTCCAAAAGTGCATTTTGTTGTCAAACACTTAGATTCTATGATTTCCCTGCATTTAATGCATCATAGAATACCAGACATTCAAGTTTCATTGTAATATAAGAGTACCTGATGCTCTCATTACGTTTTACTGCTTTAAAGTGCATTTCTAACTTTTTATGCTCCGAAAAGACTTTTCAGCCTTAACAGAGTCCAAAAGTGCATTTTGTTGTCAAACACTTAGATTCTTTGATTTTCTGCATGTAATGCATCATAGAATACCAGACATTCAAGTTTCATTGTAATATAAGAGTACCTGATGCTCTCATTACGTTTTACTGCTTTAAAGTGCATTTCTAACTTTTTATGCTCCGAAAAGACTTTTCAGCCTTAACAGAGTCCAAAAGTGCATTTTGTTGTCAAACACTTAGATTCTATGATTTCCTACATGTAATGCATCATAGAATACCAGACATTCAAGTTGTACTATAGTGTAAGAGTACCTGATGCTCTCATCATGTTTTAGTGCTTTAAGTTGCATTTCTAACTTTTTATGCTCCGAAAAGACTTTTCAGCCTTAACAGAGTCCAAAAGTGCATTTTGTTGTCAAACACTTAGATTCTATGATTTCCTACATGTAATGCATCATAGAATACCAGACATTCAAGTTGTACTATAGTGTAAGAGTACCTGATGCTCTCATCATGTTTTAGTGCTTTAAGTTGCATTTCTAACTTTTTATGCTCCGAAAAGACTTTTCAGCCTTAACAGAGTCCAAAAGTGCATTTTGTTGTCAAACACTTAGATTCTATGATTTCCTGCATTTAATGCATCATAGAATACCAGACATTCAAGTTTCATTGTAATATAAGAGTACCTGATGCTCTCATTACGTTTTACTGCTTTAAAGTGCATTTCTAACTTTTTATGCCCTGAAAAGACTTTTCAGACTTAACAGAGTCCAAAAGTGCATTTTGTTGTCAAACACTTAGATTCTTTGATTTTCTGCATGTAATGCATCATAGAATACCAGACATTCAAGTTGTACTATAGTGTAAGAGTACCTGATGCTCTCATCATGTTTTAGTGCTTTAAGTTGCATTTCTAACTTTTTATGCTCCGAAAAGACTTTTCAGCCTTAACAGAGTCCAAAAGTGCATTTTGTTGTCAAACACTTAGATTCTATGATTTCCTGCATTTAATGCATCATAGAATACCAGACATTCAAGTTTCATTGTAATATAAGAGTACCTGATGCTCTCATTACGTTTTACTGCTTTAAAGTGCATTTCTAACTTTTTATGCTCCGAAAAGACTTTTCAGCCTTAACAGAGTCCAAAAGTGCATTTTGTTGTCAAACACTTAGATTCTATGATTTCCTACATGTAATGCATCATAGAATACCAGACATTCAAGTTGTACTATAGTGTAAGAGTACCTGATGCTCTCATCATGTTTTAGTGCTTTAAGTTGCATTTCTAACTTTTTATGCTCCGAAAAGACTTTTCAGCCTTAACAGAGTCCAAAAGTGCATTTTGTTGTCAAACACTTAGATTCTATGATTTCCTACATGTAATGCATCATAGAATACCAGACATTCAAGTTGTACTATAGTGTAAGAGTACCTGATGCTCTCATCATGTTTTAGTGCTTTAAGTTGCATTTCTAACTTTTTATGCTCCGAAAAGACTTTTCAGCCTTAACAGAGTCCAAAAGTGCATTTTGTTGTCAAACACTTAGATTCTATGATTTCCTGCATTTAATGCATCATAGAATACCAGACATTCAAGTTTCATTGTAATATAAGAGTACCTGATGCTCTCATTACGTTTTACTGCTTTAAAGTGCATTTCTAACTTTTTATGCTCCGAAAAGACTTTTCAGCCTTAACAGAGTCCAAAAGTGCATTTTGTTGTCAAACACTTAGATTCTTTGATTTTCTGCATGTAATGCATCATAGAATACCAGACATTCAAGTTTCATTGTAATATAAGAGTACCTGATGCTCTCATTACGTTTTACTGCTTTAAAGTGCATTTCTAACTTTTTATGCTCCGAAAAGACTTTTCAGCCTTAACAGAGTCCAAAAGTGCATTTTGTTGTCAAACACTTAGATTCTATGATTTCCTACATGTAATGCATCATAGAATACCAGACATTCAAGTTGTACTATAGTGTAAGAGTACCTGATGCTCTCATCATGTTTTAGTGCTTTAAGTTGCATTTCTAACTTTTTATGCTCCGAAAAGACTTTTCAGCCTTAACAGAGTCCAAAAGTGCATTTTGTTGTCAAACACTTAGATTCTATGATTTCCTGCATTTAATGCATCATAGAATACCAGACATTCAAGTTTCATTGTAATATAAGAGTACCTGATGCTCTCATTACGTTTTACTGCTTTAAAGTGCATTTCTAACTTTTTATGCTCCGAAAAGACTTTTCAGCCTTAACAGAGTCCAAAAGTGCATTTTGTTGTCAAACACTTAGATTCTTTGATTTTCTGCATGTAATGCATCATAGAATACCAGACATTCAAGTTTCATTGTAATATAAGAGTACCTGATGCTCTCATTACGTTTTACTGCTTTAAAGTGCATTTCTAACTTTTTATGCTCCGAAAAGACTTTTCAGCCTTAACAGAGTCCAAAAGTGCATTTTGTTGTCAAACACTTAGATTCTATGATTTCCTACATGTAATGCATCATAGAATACCAGACATTCAAGTTGTACTATAGTGTAAGAGTACCTGATGCTCTCATCATGTTTTAGTGCTTTAAGTTGCATTTCTAACTTTTTATGCTCCGAAAAGACTTTTCAGCCTTAACAGAGTCCAAAAGTGCATTTTGTTGTCAAACACTTAGATTCTATGATTTCCTGCATTTAATGCATCATAGAATACCAGACATTCAAGTTTCATTGTAATATAAGAGTACCTGATGCTCTCATTACGTTTTACTGCTTTAAAGTGCATTTCTAACTTTTTATGCTCCGAAAAGACTTTTCAGCCTTAACAGAGTCCAAAAGTGCATTTTGTTGTCAAACACTTAGATTCTTTGATTTTCTGCATGTAATGCATCATAGAATACCAGACATTCAAGTTGTACTATAGTGTAAGAGTACCTGATGCTCTCATCATGTTTTAGTGCTTTAAGTTGCATTTCTAACTTTTTATGCTCCGAAAAGACTTTTCAGCCTTAACAGAGTCCAAAAGTGCATTTTGTTGTCAAACACTTAGATTCTATGATTTCCTGCATTTAATGCATCATAGAATACCAGACATTCAAGTTTCATTGTAATATAAGAGTACCTGATGCTCTCATTACGTTTTACTGCTTTAAAGTGCATTTCTAACTTTTTATGCTCCGAAAAGACTTTTCAGCCTTAACAGAGTCCAAAAGTGCATTTTGTTGTCAAACACTTAGATTCTTTGATTTTCTGCATGTAATGCATCATAGAATACCAGACATTCAAGTTTCATTGTAATATAAGAGTACCTGATGCTCTCATTACGTTTTACTGCTTTAAAGTGCATTTCTAACTTTTTATGCTCCGAAAAGACTTTTCAGCCTTAACAGAGTCCAAAAGTGCATTTTGTTGTCAAACACTTAGATTCTATGATTTCCTACATGTAATGCATCATAGAATACCAGACATTCAAGTTGTACTATAGTGTAAGAGTACCTGATGCTCTCATCATGTTTTAGTGCTTTAAGTTGCATTTCCAACTTTTTATGCTCCGAAAAGACTTTTCAGACTTAACAGAGTCCAAAAGTGCATTTTGTTGTCAAACACTTAGATTCTATGATTTCCTACATGTAATGCATCATAGAATACCAGACATTCAAGTTGTACTATAGTGTAAGAGTACCTGATGCTCTCATCACGTTTTAGACTTTTAAGTTGCATTTCTAACTTTTTATGCTCCGAAAAGACTTTTCAGCCTTAACAGAGTCCAAAAGTGCATTTTGTTGTCAAACACTTAGATTCTATGATTTCCTACATGTAATGCATCATAGAATACCAGACATTCAAGTTTCATTGTAATATAAGAGTACCTGATGCTCTCATTACGTTTTACTGCTTTAAAGTGCATTTCTAACTTTTTATGCTCCGAAAAGACTTTTCAGCCTTAACAGAGTCCAAAAGTGCATTTTGTTGTCAAACACTTAGATTCTATGATTTCCTGCATTTAATGCATCATAGAATACCAGACATTCAAGTTTCATTGTAATATAAGAGTACCTGATGCTCTCATTACGTTTTACTGCTTTAAAGTGCATTTCTAACTTTTTATGCTCCGAAAAGACTTTTCAGCCTTAACAGAGTCCAAAAGTGCATTTTGTTGTCAAACACTTAGATTCTATGATTTCCTACATGTAATGCATCATAGAATACCAGACATTCAAGTTGTACTATAGTGTAAGAGTACCTGATGCTCTCATCATGTTTTAGTGCTTTAAGTTGCATTTCTAACTTTTTATGCTCCGAAAAGACTTTTCAGCCTTAACAGAGTCCAAAAGTGCATTTTGTTGTCAAACACTTAGATTCTATGATTTCCTGCATTTAATGCATCATAGAATACCAGACATTCAAGTTTCATTGTAATATAAGAGTACCTGATGCTCTCATTACGTTTTACTGCTTTAAAGTGCATTTCTAACTTTTTATGCTCCGAAAAGACTTTTCAGCCTTAACAGAGTCCAAAAGTGCATTTTGTTGTCAAACACTTAGATTCTATGATTTCCTACATGTAATGCATCATAGAATACCAGACATTCAAGTTGTACTATAGTATAAGAGTACCTGATGCTCTCATCATGTTTTAGTGCTTTAAGTTGCATTTCTAACTTTTTATGCTCCGAAAAGACTTTTCAGCCTTAACAGAGTCCAAAAGTGCATTTTGTTGTCAAACACTTAGATTCTATGATTTCCTGCATTTAATGCATCATAGAATACCAGACATTCAAGTTTCATTGTAATATAAGAGTACCTGATGCTCTCATTACGTTTTACTGCTTTAAAGTGCATTTCTAACTTTTTATGCTCCGAAAAGACTTTTCAGCCTTAACAGAGTCCAAAAGTGCATTTTGTTGTCAAACACTTAGATTCTATGATTTCCTGCATTTAATGCATCATAGAATACCAGACATTCAAGTTTCATTGTAATATAAGAGTACCTGATGCTCTCATTACGTTTTACTGCTTTAAAGTGCATTTCTAACTTTTTATGCTCCGAAAAGACTTTTCAGCCTTAACAGAGTCCAAAAGTGCATTTTGTTGTCAAACACTTAGATTCTTTGATTTTCTGCATGTAATGCATCATAGAATACCAGACATTCAAGTTTCATTGTAATATAAGAGTACCTGATGCTCTCATTACGTTTTACTGCTTTAAAGTGCATTTCTAACTTTTTATGCTCCGAAAAGACTTTTCTGCCTTAACAGAGTCCAAAAGTGCATTTTGTTGTCAAACACTTAGATTCTATGATTTCCTACATGTAATGCATCATAGAATACCAGACATTCAAGTTGTACTATAGTGTAAGAGTACCTGATGCTCTCATCATGTTTTAGTGCTTTAAGTTGCATTTCTAACTTTTTATGCTCCGAAAAGACTTTTCAGCCTTAACAGAGTCCAAAAGTGCATTTTGTTGTCAAACACTTAGATTCTATGATTTCCTGCATTTAATGCATCATAGAATACCAGACATTCAAGTTTCATTGTAATATAAGAGTACCTGATGCTCTCATTACGTTTTACTGCTTTAAAGTGCATTTCTAACTTTTTATGCTCCAAAAAGACTTTTCAGCCTTAACAGAGTCCAAAAGTGCATTTTGTTGTCAAACACTTAGATTCTATGATTTCCTGCATTTAATGCATCATAGAATACCAGACATTCAAGTTTCATTGTAATATAAGAGTACCTGATGCTCTCATTACGTTTTACTGCTTTAAAGTGCATTTCTAACTTTTTATGCTTCGAAAAGACTTTTCAGCCTTAACAGAGTCCAAAAGTGCATTTTGTTGTCAAACACTTAGATTCTATGATTTCCTACATGTAATGCATCATAGAATACCAGACATTCAAGTTGTACTATAGTGTAAGAGTACCTGATGCTCTCATCATGTTTTAGTGCTTTAAGTTGCATTTCTAACTTTTTATGCTCCGAAAAGACTTTTCAGCCTTAACAGAGTCCAAAAGTGCATTTTGTTGTCAAACACTTAGATTCTATGATTTCCTGCATTTAATGCATCATAGAATACCAGACATTCAAGTTTCATTGTAATATAAGAGTACCTGATGCTCTCATTACGTTTTACTGCTTTAAAGTGCATTTCTAACTTTTTATGCTCCGAAAAGACTTTTCAGCCTTAACAGAGTCCAAAAGTGCATTTTGTTGTCAAACACTTAGATTCTATGATTTCCTACATGTAATGCATCATAGAATACCAGACATTCAAGTTGTACTATAGTGTAAGAGTACCTGATGCTCTCATCATGTTTTAGTGCTTTAAGTTGCATTTCTAACTTTTTATGCTCCGAAAAGACTTTTCAGCCTTAACAGAGTCCAAAAGTGCATTTTGTTGTCAAACACTTAGATTCTATGATTTCCTGCATTTAATGCATCATAGAATACCAGACATTCAAGTTTCATTGTAATATAAGAGTACCTGATGCTCTCATTACGTTTTACTGCTTTAAAGTGCATTTCTAACTTTTTATGCTCCGAAAAGACTTTTCAGCCTTAACAGAGTCCAAAAGTGCATTTTGTTGTCAAACACTTAGATTCTTTGATTTTCTGCATGTAATGCATCATAGAATACCAGACATTCAAGTTTCATTGTAATATAAGAGTACCTGATGCTCTCATTACGTTTTACTGCTTTAAAGTGCATTTCTAACTTTTTATGCTCCGAAAAGACTTTTCAGCCTTAACAGAGTCCAAAAGTGCATTTTGTTGTCAAACACTTAGATTCTTTGATTTTCTGCATGTAATGCATCATAGAATACCAGACATTCAAGTTTCATTGTAATATAAGAGTACCTGATGCTCTCATTACGTTTTACTGCTTTAAAGTGCATTTCTAACTTTTTATGCTCCGAAAAGACTTTTCAGCCTTAACAGAGTCCAAAAGTGCATTTTGTTGTCAAACACTTAGATTCTATGATTTCCTGCATTTAATGCATCATAGAATACCAGACATTCAAGTTTCATTGTAATATAAGAGTACCTGATGCTCTCATTACGTTTTACTGCTTTAAAGTGCATTTCTAACTTTTTATGCTCCGAAAAGACTTTTCAGCCTTAACAGAGTCCAAAAGTGCATTTTGTTGTCAAACACTTAGATTCTTTGATTTTCTGCATGTAATGCATCATAGAATACCAGACATTCAAGTTTCATTGCAATATAAGAGTACCTGATGCTCTCATTACGTTTTACTGCTTTAAAGTGCATTTCTAACTTTTTATGCTCCGAAAAGACTTTTCAGCCTTAACAGAGTCCAAAAGTGCATTTTGTTGTCAAACACTTAGATTCTATGATTTCCTGCATTTAATGCATCATAGAATACCAGACATTCAAGTTTCATTGTAATATAAGAGTACCTGATGCTCTCATTACGTTTTACTGCTTTAAAGTGCATTTCTAACTTTTTATGCTCCGAAAAGACTTTTCAGCCTTAACAGAGTCCAAAAGTGCATTTTGTTGTCAAACACTTAGATTCTTTGATTTTCTGCATGTAATGCATCATAGAATACCAGACATTCAAGTTTCATTGTAATATAAGAGTACCTGATGCTCTCATTACGTTTTACTGCTTTAAAGTGCATTTCTAACTTTTTATGCTCCGAAAAGACTTTTCAGCCTTAACAGAGTCCAAAAGTGCATTTTGTTGTCAAACACTTAGATTCTATGATTTCCTACATGTAATGCATCATAGAATACCAGACATTCAAGTTGTACTATAGTGTAAGAGTACCTGATGCTCTCATCATGTTTTAGTGCTATAAGTTGCATTTCTAACTTTTTATGCTCCGAAAAGACTTTTCAGCCTTAACAGAGTCCAAAAGTGCATTTTGTTGTCAAACACTTAGATTCTATGATTTCCTACATGTAATGCATCATAGAATACCAGACATTCAAGTTGTACTATAGTGTAAGAGTACCTGATGCTCTCATCATGTTTTAGTGCTTTAAGTTGCATTTCTAACTTTTTATGCTCCGAAAAGACTTTTCAGCCTTAACAGAGTCCAAAAGTGCATTTTGTTGTCAAACACTTAGATTCTATGATTTCCTGCATTTAATGCATCATAGAATACCAGACATTCAAGTTTCATTGTAATATAAGAGTACCTGATGCTCTCATTACGTTTTACTGCTTTAAAGTGCATTTCTAACTTTTTATGCTCCGAAAAGACTTTTCAGCCTTAACAGAGTCCAAAAGTGCATTTTGTTGTCAAACACTTAGATTCTTTGATTTTCTGCATGTAATGCATCATAGAATACCAGACATTCAAGTTTCATTGTAATATAAGAGTACCTGATGCTCTCATTACGTTTTACTGCTTTAAAGTGCATTTCTAACTTTTTATGCTCCGAAAAGACTTTTCAGCCTTAACAGAGTCCAAAAGTGCATTTTGTTGTCAAACACTTAGATTCTATGATTTCCTACATGTAATGCATCATAGAATACCAGACATTCAAGTTGTACTATAGTGTAAGAGTACCTGATGCTCTCATCATGTTTTAGTGCTTTAAGTTGCATTTCTAACTTTTTATGCTCCGAAAAGACTTTTCAGCCTTAACAGAGTCCAAAAGTGCATTTTGTTGTCAAACACTTAGATTCTATGATTTCCTACATGTAATGCATCATAGAATACCAGACATTCAAGTTGTACTATAGTGTAAGAGTACCTGATGCTCTCATCATGTTTTAGTGCTTTAAGTTGCATTTCTAACTTTTTATGCTCCGAAAAGACTTTTCAGCCTTAACAGAGTCCAAAAGTGCATTTTGTTGTCAAACACTTAGATTCTATGATTTCCTGCATTTAATGCATCATAGAATACCAGACATTCAAGTTTCATTGTAATATAAGAGTACCTGATGCTCTCATTACGTTTTACTGCTTTAAAGTGCATTTCTAACTTTTTATGCTCCGAAAAGACTTTTCAGCCTTAACAGAGTCCAAAAGTGCATTTTGTTGTCAAACACTTAGATTCTTTGATTTTCTGCATGTAATGCATCATAGAATACCAGACATTCAAGTTTCATTGTAATATAAGAGTACCTGATGCTCTCATTACGTTTTACTGCTTTAAAGTGCATTTCTAACTTTTTATGCTCCGAAAAGACTTTTCAGCCTTAACAGAGTCCAAAAGTGCATTTTGTTGTCAAACACTTAGATTCTATGATTTCCTACATGTAATGCATCATAGAATACCAGACATTCAAGTTGTACTATAGTGTAAGAGTACCTGATGCTCTCATCATGTTTTAGTGCTTTAAGTTGCATTTCTAACTTTTTATGCTCCGAAAAGACTTTTCAGCCTTAACAGAGTCCAAAAGTGCATTTTGTTGTCAAACACTTAGATTCTATGATTTCCTACATGTAATGCATCATAGAATACCAGACATTCAAGTTGTACTATATTGTAAGAGTACCTGATGCTGTCATCACGTTTTACTGCTTTAAGTTGCATTTCCAACTTTTATGCTCCGAAAAGACTTTTCAGCCTTAACAGAGTCCAAAAGTGCATTTTGTTGTCAAACACTTAGATTCTATGATTTCCTGCATTTAATGCATCATAGAATACCAGACATTCAAGTTGTACTATATTGTAAGAGTACCTGATGCTGTCATCACGTTTTACTGCTTTAAGTTGCATTTCCAACTTTTATGCTCCGAAAAGACTTTTCAGCCTTAACAGAGTCCAAAAGTGCATTTTGTTGTCAAACACTTAGATTCTATGATTTCCTACATGTAATGCATCATAGAATACCAGACATTCAAGTTGTACTATATTGTAAGAGTACCTGATGCTCTCATCACGTTTTACTGCTTTAAAGTGCATTTCTAACTTTTTATGACCCGAAAAGACTTTTCAGACTTAACAGAGTCCAAAAGTGCATTTTGTTGTCAAACACTTAGATTCTATGATTTCCTACATGTAATGCATCATAGAATACCAGACATTCAAGTTTCATTGTAATATAAGAGTACCTGATGCTCTCATTACGTTTTACTGCTTTAAAGTGCATTTCTAACTTTTTATGCTCCGAAAAGACTTTTCAGCCTTAACAGAGTCCAAAAGTGCATTTTGTTTTTAAACACTTAGATTATGTGATTTTCTGCATGTAATGCATCATAGACTACCAGACATTCAAGTTGTACTATAGTATAAGAGTACCTGATGCTCTCATCACGTTTTACTGCTTTAAGTTGCATTTCTAACTTTTTATGCTCCGAAAAGACTTTTCAGCCTTAACAGAGTCCAAAAGTGCATTTTGTTGTCAAACACTTAGATTCTATGATTTCCTACATGTAATGCATCATAGAATACCAGACATTCAAGTTGTACTATATTGTAAGAGTACCTGATGCTGTCATCACGTTTTACTGCTTTAAGTTGCATTTCCAACTTTTATGCTCCGAAAAGACTTTTCAGCCTTAACAGAGTCCAAAAGTGCATTTTGTTGTCAAACACTTAGATTCTATGATTTCCTGCATTTAATGCATCATAGAATACCAGACATTCAAGTTGTACTATATTGTAAGAGTACCTGATGCTGTCATCACGTTTTACTGCTTTAAGTTGCATTTCCAACTTTTATGCTCCGAAAAGACTTTTCAGCCTTAACAGAGTCCAAAAGTGCATTTTGTTGTCAAACACTTAGATTCTATGATTTCCTACATGTAATGCATCATAGAATACCAGACATTCAAGTTGTACTATATTGTAAGAGTACCTGATGCTCTCATCACGTTTTACTGCTTTAAAGTGCATTTCTAACTTTTTATGACCCGAAAAGACTTTTCAGACTTAACAGAGTCCAAAAGTGCATTTTGTTGTCAAACACTTAGATTCTATGATTTCCTACATGTAATGCATCATAGAATACCAGACATTCAAGTTTCATTGTAATATAAGAGTACCTGATGCTCTCATTACGTTTTACTGCTTTAAAGTGCATTTCTAACTTTTTATGCTCCGAAAAGACTTTTCAGCCTTAACAGAGTCCAAAAGTGCATTTTGTTTTTAAACACTTAGATTATGTGATTTTCTGCATGTAATGCATCATAGACTACCAGACATTCAAGTTGTACTATAGTATAAGAGTACCTGATGCTCTCATCACGTTTTACTGCTTTAAGTTGCATTTCTAACTTTTTATGCTCCGAAAAGACTTTTCAGACTTAACAGAGTCCAAAAGTGCATTTTGTTGTCAAACACTTAGATTCTATGATTTCCTACATGTAATGCATCATAGAATACCAGACATTCAAGTTGTACTATAGTTTAAGAGTACCTGATGCTCTCATCATGTTTTAGTGCTTTAAGTTGCATTTCTAACTTTTTATGCTCCGAAAAGACTTTTCAGCCTTAACAGAGTCCAAAAGTGCATTTTGTTGTCAAACACTTAGATTCTATGATTTCCTGCATTTAATGCATCATAGAATACCAGACATTCAAGTTTCATTGTAATATAAGAGTACCTGATGCTCTCATTACGTTTTACTGCTTTAAAGTGCATTTCTAACTTTTTATGCTCCGAAAAGACTTTTCAGCCTTAACAGAGTCCAAAAGTGCATTTTGTGGTCAAACACTTAGATTCTTTGATTTTCTGCATGTAATGCATCATAGAATACCAGACATTCAAGTTTCATTGTAATATAAGAGTACCTGATGCTCTCATTACGTTTTACTGCTTTAAAGTGCATTTCTAACTTTTTATGCTCCGAAAAGACTTTTCAGCCTTAACAGAGTCCAAAAGTGCATTTTGTTGTCAAACACTTAGATTCTATGATTTCCTGCATTTAATGCATCATAGAATACCAGACATTCAAGTTTCATTGTAATATAAGAGTACCTGATGCTCTCATTACGTTTTACTGCTTTAAAGTGCATTTCTAACTTTTTATGCTCCGAAAAGACTTTTCAGCCTTAACAGAGTCCAAAAGTGCATTTTGTTGTCAAACACTTAGATTCTATGATTTCCTGCATTTAATGCATCATAGAATACCAGACATTCAAGTTTCATTGTAATATAAGAGTACCTGATGCTCTCATTACGTTTTACTGCTTTAAAGTGCATTTCTAACTTTTTATGCTCCGAAAAGACTTTTCAGCCTTAACAGAGTCCAAAAGTGCATTTTGTTGTCAAACACTTAGATTCTTTGATTTTCTGCATGTAATGCATCATAGAATACCAGACATTCAAGTTTCATTGTAATATAAGAGTACCTGATGCTCTCATTACGTTTTACTGCTTTAAAGTGCATTTCTAACTTTTTATGCTCCGAAAAGACTTTTCAGCCTTAACAGAGTCCAAAAGTGCATTTTGTTGTCAAACACTTAGATTCTATGATTTCCTACATGTAATGCATCATAGAATACCAGACATTCAAGTTGTACTATAGTGTAAGAGTACCTGATGCTCTCATCATGTTTTAGTGCTTTAAGTTGCATTTCTAACTTTTTATGCTCCGAAAAGACTTTTCAGCCTTAACAGAGTCCAAAAGTGCATTTTGTTGTCAAACACTTAGATTCTATGATTTCCTACATGTAATGCATCATAGAATACCAGACATTCAAGTTGTACTATAGTGTAAGAGTACCTGATGCTCTCATCATGTTTTAGTGCTTTAAGTTGCATTTCTAACTTTTTATGCTCCGAAAAGACTTTTCAGCCTTAACAGAGTCCAAAAGTGCATTTTGTTGTCAAACACTTAGATTCTATGATTTCCTACATGTAATGCATCATAGAATACCAGACATTCAAGTTGTACTATAGTGTAAGAGTACCTGATGCTCTTATCACGTTTTAGTGCTTTAAGTTGCATTTCTAACTTTTTATGCTCCGAAAAGACTTTTCAGCCTTAACAGAGTCCAAAAGTGCATTTTGTTTTTAAACACTTAGATTATATGATTTCCTGCATTTAATGCATCATAGAATACCAGACATTCAAGTTGTACTATATTGTAAGAGTACCTGATGCTCTCATCATGTTTTACTGCTTTAAAGTGCATTTCTAACTTTTTATGACCCGAAAAGACTTTTCAGACTTAACAGAGTCCAAAAGTGCATTTTATGTCAAACACTTAGATTCTATGATTTCCTACATGTAATGCATCATAGAATACCAGACATTCAAGTTTCATTGTAATATAAGAGTACCTGATGCTCTTATTACGTTTTACTGCTTTAAAGTGCATTTCCAACTTTTATGCTCCGAAAAGACTTTTCAGCCTTAACAGAGTCCAAAAGTGCATTTTGTTTTTAAACACTTAGATTATATGATTTCCTGCATTTAATGCATCATAGAATACCAGACATTCAAGTTTCATTGTAATATAAGAGTACCTGATGCTCTCATCACGTTTTAGACTTTTAAGTTGCATTTCTAACTTTTTATGCTCCGAAAAGACTTTTCAGCCTTAACAGAGTCCAAAAGTGCATTTTGTTGTCAAACACTTAGATTCTATGATTTCCTACATGTAATGCATCATAGAATACCAGACATTCAAGTTTCATTGTAATATAAGAGTACCTGATGCTCTCATTACGTTTTACTGCTTTAAAGTGCATTTCTAACTTTTTATGCTCCGAAAAGACTTTTCAGCCTTAACAGAGTCCAAAAGTGCATTTTGTTGTCAAACACTTAGATTCTTTGATTTTCTGCATGTAATGCATCATAGAATACCAGACATTCAAGTTTCATTGTAATATAAGAGTACCTGATGCTCTCATTACGTTTTACTGCTTTAAAGTGCATTTCTAACTTTTTATGCTCCGAAAAGACTTTTCAGCCTTAACAGAGTCCAAAAGTGCATTTTGTTGTCAAACACTTAGATTCTTTGATTTTCTGCATGTAATGCATCATAGAATACCAGACATTCAAGTTGTACTATAGTGTAAGAGTACCTGATGCTCTCATCATGTTTTAGTGCTTTAAGTTGCATTTCTAACTTTTTATGCTCCGAAAAGACTTTTCAGCCTTAACAGAGTCCAAAAGTGCATTTTGTTGTCAAACACTTAGATTCTATGATTTCCTACATGTAATGCATCATAGAATACCAGACATTCAAGTTGTACTATAGTGTAAGAGTACCTGATGCTCTCATCATGTTTTAGTGCTTTAAGTTGCATTTCTAACTTTTTATGCTCCGAAAAGACTTTTCAGCCTTAACAGAGTCCAAAAGTGCATTTTGTTGTCAAACACTTAGATTCTATGATTTCCTACATGTAATGCATCATAGAATACCAGACATTCAAGTTGTACTATAGTGTAAGAGTACCTGATGCTCTCATCATGTTTTAGTGCTTTAAGTTGCATTTCTAACTTTTTATGCTCCGAAAAGACTTTTCAGCCTTAACAGAGTCCAAAAGTGCATTTTGTTGTCAAACACTTAGATTCTATGATTTCCTGCATTTAATGCATCATAGAATACCAGACATTCAAGTTTCATTGTAATATAAGAGTACCTGATGCTCTCATTACGTTTTACTGCTTTAAAGTGCATTTCTAACTTTTTATGCTCCGAAAAGACTTTTCAGCCTTAACAGAGTCCAAAAGTGCATTTTGTTGTCAAACACTTAGATTCTTTGATTTTCTGCATGTAATGCATCATAGAATACCAGACATTCAAGTTGTACTATAGTATAAGAGTACCTGATGCTCTCATCACGTTTTAGTGCTTTAAGTTGCATTTCCAACTTTTATGCTCCGAAAAGACTTTTCAGCCTTAACAGAGTCCAAAAGTGCATTTTGTTGTCAAACACTTAGATTCTATGATTTCCTGCATTTAATGCATCATAGAATACCAGACATTCAAGTTTCATTGTAATATAAGAGTACCTGATGCTCTCATTACGTTTTACTGCTTTAAAGTGCATTTCTAACTTTTTATGCTCCGAAAAGACTTTTCAGCCTTAACAGAGTCCAAAAGTGCATTTTGTTGTCAAACACTTAGATTCTTTGATTTTCTGCATGTAATGCATCATAGAATACCAGACATTCAAGTTTCATTGTAATATAAGAGTACCTGATGCTCTCATTACGTTTTACTGCTTTAAAGTGCATTTCTAACTTTTTATGCTTCGAAAAGACTTTTCAGCCTTAACAGAGTCCAAAAGTGCATTTTGTTGTCAAACACTTAGATTCTTTGATTTTCTGCATGTAATGCATCATAGAATACCAGACATTCAAGTTTCATTGTAATATAAGAGTACCTGATGCTCTCATTACGTTTTACTGCTTTAAAGTGCATTTCTAACTTTTTATGCTCCGAAAAGACTTTTCAGCCTTAACAGAGTCCAAAAGTGCATTTTGTTGTCAAACACTTAGATTCTATGATTTCCTACATGTAATGCATCATAGAATACCAGACATTCAAGTTGTACTATAGTGTAAGAGTACCTGATGCTCTCATCATGTTTTAGTGCTTTAAGTTGCATTTCTAACTTTTTATGCTCCGAAAAGACTTTTCAGCCTTAACAGAGTCCAAAAGTGCATTTTGTTGTCAAACACTTAGATTCTATGATTTCCTACATGTAATGCATCATAGAATACCAGACATTCAAGTTGTACTATAGTGTAAGAGTACCTGATGCTCTCATCATGTTTTAGTGCTTTAAGTTGCATTTCTAACTTTTTATGCTCCGAAAAGACTTTTCAGCCTTAACAGAGTCCAAAAGTGCATTTTGTTGTCAAACACTTAGATTCTATGATTTCCTACATGTAATGCATCATAGAATACCAGACATTCAAGTTGTACTATAGTGTAAGAGTACCTGATGCTCTCATCATGTTTTAGTGCTTTAAGTTGCATTTCTAACTTTTTATGCTCCGAAAAGACTTTTCAGCCTTAACAGAGTCCAAAAGTGCATTTTGTTGTCAAACACTTAGATTCTATGATTTCCTGCATTTAATGCATCATAGAATACCAGACATTCAAGTTTCATTGTAATATAAGAGTACCTGATGCTCTCATTACGTTTTACTGCTTTAAAGTGCATTTCTAACTTTTTATGCTCCGAAAAGACTTTTCAGCCTTAACAGAGTCCAAAAGTGCATTTTGTTGTCAAACACTTAGATTCTTTGATTTTCTGCATGTAATGCATCATAGAATACCAGACATTCAAGTTTCATTGTAATATAAGAGTACCTGATGCTCTCATTACGTTTTACTGCTTTAAAGTGCATTTCTAACTTTTTATGCTCCGAAAAGACTTTTCAGCCTTAACAGAGTCCAAAAGTGCATTTTGTTGTCAAACACTTAGATTCTATGATTTCCTGCATTTAATGCATCATAGAATACCAGACATTCAAGTTTCATTGTAATATAAGAGTACCTGATGCTCTCATTACGTTTTACTGCTTTAAAGTGCATTTCTAACTTTTTATGCTCCGAAAAGACTTTTCAGCCTTAACAGAGTCCAAAAGTGCATTTTGTTGTCAAACACTTAGATTCTTTGATTTTCTGCATGTAATGCATCATAGAATACCAGACATTCAAGTTTCATTGTAATATAAGAGTACCTGATGCTCTCATTACGTTTTACTGCTTTAAAGTGCATTTCTAACTTTTTATGCTCCGAAAAGACTTTTCAGCCTTAACAGAGTCCAAAAGTGCATTTTGTTGTCAAACACTTAGATTCTATGATTTCCTACATGTAATGCATCATAGAATACCAGACATTCAAGTTGTACTATAGTGTAAGAGTACCTGATGCTCTCATCATGTTTTAGTGCTTTAAGTTGCATTTCTAACTTTTTATGCTCCGAAAAGACTTTTCAGCCTTAACAGAGTCCAAAAGTGCATTTTGTTGTCAAACACTTAGATTCTATGATTTCCTACATGTAATGCATCATAGAATACCAGACATTCAAGTTGTACTATAGTGTAAGAGTACCTGATGCTCTCATCATGTTTTAGTGCTTTAAGTTGCATTTCTAACTTTTTATGCTCCGAAAAGACTTTTCAGCCTTAACAGAGTCCAAAAGTGCATTTTGTTGTCAAACACTTAGATTCTATGATTTCCTGCATTTAATGCATCATAGAATACCAGACATTCAAGTTTCATTGTAATATAAGAGTACCTGATGCTCTCATTACGTTTTACTGCTTTAAAGTGCATTTCTAACTTTTTATGCTCCGAAAAGACTTTTCAGCCTTAACAGAGTCCAAAAGTGCATTTTGTTGTCAAACACTTAGATTCTTTGATTTTCTGCATGTAATGCATCATAGAATACCAGACATTCAAGTTTCATTGTAATATAAGAGTACCTGATGCTCTCATTACGTTTTACTGCTTTAAAGTGCATTTCTAACTTTTTATGCTCCGAAAAGACTTTTCAGCCTTAACAGAGTCCAAAAGTGCATTTTGTTGTCAAACACTTAGATTCTATGATTTCCTACATGTAATGCATCATAGAATACCAGACATTCAAGTTGTACTATAGTGTAAGAGTACCTGATGCTCTCATCATGTTTTAGTGCTTTAAGTTGCATTTCTAACTTTTTATGCTCCGAAAAGACTTTTCAGCCTTAACAGAGTCCAAAAGTGCATTTTGTTGTCAAACACTTAGATTCTATGATTTCCTACATGTAATGCATCATAGAATACCAGACATTCAAGTTGTACTATAGTGTAAGAGTACCTGATGCTCTCATCATGTTTTAGTGCTTTAAGTTGCATTTCTAACTTTTTATGCTCCGAAAAGACTTTTCAGCCTTAACAGAGTCCAAAAGTGCATTTTGTTGTCAAACACTTAGATTCTATGATTTCCTGCATTTAATGCATCATAGAATACCAGACATTCAAGTTTCATTGTAATATAAGAGTACCTGATGCTCTCATTACGTTTTACTGCTTTAAAGTGCATTTCTAACTTTTTATGCTCCGAAAAGACTTTTCAGCCTTAACAGAGTCCAAAAGTGCATTTTGTTGTCAAACACTTAGATTCTTTGATTTTCTGCATGTAATGCATCATAGAATACCAGACATTCAAGTTTCATTGTAATATAAGAGTACCTGATGCTCTCATTACGTTTTACTGCTTTAAAGTGCATTTCTAACTTTTTATGCTCCGAAAAGACTTTTCAGCCTTAACAGAGTCCAAAAGTGCATTTTGTTGTCAAACACTTAGATTCTTTGATTTTCTGCATGTAATGCATCATAGAATACCAGACATTCAAGTTGTACTATAGTATAAGAGTACCTGATGCTCTCATCACGTTTTAGTGCTTTAAGTTGCATTTCCAACTTTTATGCTCCGAAAAGACTTTTCAGCCTTAACAGAGTCCAAAAGTGCATTTTGTTGTCAAACACTTAGATTCTATGATTTCCTACATGTAATGCATCATAGAATACCAGACATTCAAGTTGTACTATAGTGTAAGAGTACCTGATGCTCTCATCATGTTTTAGTGCTTTAAGTTGCATTTCTAACTTTTTATGCTCCGAAAAGACTTTTCAGCCTTAACAGAGTCCAAAAGTGCATTTTGTTGTCAAACACTTAGATTCTATGATTTCCTGCATTTAATGCATCATAGAATACCAGACATTCAAGTTTCATTGTAATATAAGAGTACCTGATGCTCTCATTACGTTTTACTGCTTTAAAGTGCATTTCTAACTTTTTATGCTCCGAAAAGACTTTTCAGCCTTAACAGAGTCCAAAAGTGCATTTTGTTGTCAAACACTTAGATTCTTTGATTTTCTGCATGTAATGCATCATAGAATACCAGACATTCAAGTTTCATTGTAATATAAGAGTACCTGATGCTCTCATTACGTTTTACTGCTTTAAAGTGCATTTCTAACTTTTTATGCTCCGAAAAGACTTTTCAGCCTTAACAGAGTCCAAAAGTGCATTTTGTTGTCAAACACTTAGATTCTTTGATTTTCTGCATGTAATGCATCATAGAATACCAGACATTCAAGTTTCATTGTAATATAAGAGTACCTGATGCTCTCATTACGTTTTACTGCTTTAAAGTGCATTTCTAACTTTTTATGCTCCGAAAAGACTTTTCAGCCTTAACAGAGTCCAAAAGTGCATTTTGTTGTCAAACACTTAGATTCTATGATTTCCTACATGTAATGCATCATAGAATACCAGACATTCAAGTTGTACTATAGTGTAAGAGTACCTGATGCTCTCATCATGTTTTAGTGCTTTAAGTTGCATTTCTAACTTTTTATGCTCCGAAAAGACTTTTCAGCCTTAACAGAGTCCAAAAGTGCATTTTGTTGTCAAACACTTAGATTCTATGATTTCCTGCATTTAATGCATCATAGAATACCAGACATTCAAGTTTCATTGTAATATAAGAGTACCTGATGCTCTCATTACGTTTTACTGCTTTAAAGTGCATTTCTAACTTTTTATGCTCCGAAAAGACTTTTCAGCCTTAACAGAGTCCAAAAGTGCATTTTGTTGTCAAACACTTAGATTCTTTGATTTTCTGCATGTAATGCATCATAGAATACCAGACATTCAAGTTTCATTGTAATATAAGAGTACCTGATGCTCTCATTACGTTTTACTGCTTTAAAGTGCATTTCTAACTTTTTATGCTCCGAAAAGACTTTTCAGCCTTAACAGAGTCCAAAAGTGCATTTTGTTGTCAAACACTTAGATTCTATGATTTCCTACATGTAATGCATCATAGAATACCAGACATTCAAGTTGTACTATAGTGTAAGAGTACCTGATGCTCTCATCATGTTTTAGTGCTTTAAGTTGCATTTCTAACTTTTTATGCTCCGAAAAGACTTTTCAGCCTTAACAGAGTCCAAAAGTGCATTTTGTTGTCAAACACTTAGATTCTATGATTTCCTACATGTAATGCATCATAGAATACCAGACATTCAAGTTGTACTATAGTGTAAGAGTACCTGATGCTCTCATCATGTTTTAGTGCTTTAAGTTGCATTTCTAACTTTTTATGCTCCGAAAAGACTTTTCAGCCTTAACAGAGTCCAAAAGTGCATTTTGTTGTCAAACACTTAGATTCTATGATTTCCTACATGTAATGCATCATAGAATACCAGACATTCAAGTTGTACTATAGTGTAAGAGTACCTGATGCTCTCATCATGTTTTAGTGCTTTAAGTTGCATTTCTAACTTTTTATGCTCCGAAAAGACTTTTCAGCCTTAACAGAGTCCAAAAGTGCATTTTGTTGTCAAACACTTAGATTCTATGATTTCCTACATGTAATGCATCATAGAATACCAGACATTCAAGTTGTACTATAGTGTAAGAGTACCTGATGCTCTCATCATGTTTTAGTGCTTTAAGTTGCATTTCTAACTTTTTATGCTCCGAAAAGACTTTTCAGCCTTAACAGAGTCCAAAAGTGCATTTTGTTGTCAAACACTTAGATTCTATGATTTCCTGCATTTAATGCATCATAGAATACCAGACATTCAAGTTTCATTGTAATATAAGAGTACCTGATGCTCTCATTACGTTTTACTGCTTTAAAGTGCATTTCTAACTTTTTATGCTCCGAAAAGACTTTTCAGCCTTAACAGAGTCCAAAAGTGCATTTTGTTGTCAAACACTTAGATTCTTTGATTTTCTGCATGTAATGCATCATAGAATACCAGACATTCAAGTTTCATTGTAATATAAGAGTACCTGATGCTCTCATTACGTTTTACTGCTTTAAAGTGCATTTCTAACTTTTTATGCTCCGAAAAGACTTTTCAGCCTTAACAGAGTCCAAAAGTGCATTTTGTTGTCAAACACTTAGATTCTATGATTTCCTACATGTAATGCATCATAGAATACCAGACATTCAAGTTGTACTATAGTGTAAGAGTACCTGATGCTCTCATCATGTTTTAGTGCTTTAAGTTGCATTTCTAACTTTTTATGCTCCGAAAAGACTTTTCAGCCTTAACAGAGTCCAAAAGTGCATTTTGTTGTCAAACACTTAGATTCTATGATTTCCTGCATTTAATGCATCATAGAATACCA
Organism: Taurulus bubalis; assembly: GCF_910589615.1. Lineage (NCBI taxonomy): Eukaryota > Metazoa > Chordata > Actinopteri > Perciformes > Cottidae > Taurulus > Taurulus bubalis. The sequence goes on from NC_136592.1 coordinate 2,376,071, forward strand.
GACATTCAAGTTTCATTGTAATATAAGAGTACCTGATGCTCTCATTACGTTTTACTGCTTTAAAGTGCATTTCTAACTTTTTATGCTCCGAAAAGACTTTTCAGCCTTAACAGAGTCCAAAAGTGCATTTTGTTGTCAAACACTTAGATTCTTTGATTTTCTGCATGTAATGCATCATAGAATACCAGACATTCAAGTTGTACTATAGTGTAAGAGTACCTGATGCTCTCATCATGTTTTAGTGCTTTAAGTTGCATTTCTAACTTTTTATGCTCCGAAAAGACTTTTCAGCCTTAACAGAGTCCAAAAGTGCATTTTGTTGTCAAACACTTAGATTCTATGATTTCCTGCATTTAATGCATCATAGAATACCAGACATTCAAGTTTCATTGTAATATAAGAGTACCTGATGCTCTCATTACGTTTTACTGCTTTAAAGTGCATTTCTAACTTTTTATGCTCCGAAAAGACTTTTTCAGCCTTAACAGAGTCCAAAAGTGCATTTTGTTGTCAAACACTTAGATTCTATGATTTCCTACATGTAATGCATCATAGAATACCAGACATTCAAGTTGTACTATAGTGTAAGAGTACCTGATGCTCTCATCATGTTTTAGTGCTTTAAGTTGCATTTCTAACTTTTTATGCTCCGAAAAGACTTTTCAGCCTTAACAGAGTCCAAAAGTGCATTTTGTTGTCAAACACTTAGATTCTATGATTTCCTACATGTAATGCATCATAGAATACCAGACATTCAAGTTGTACTATAGTGTAAGAGTACCTGATGCTCTCATCATGTTTTAGTGCTTTAAGTTGCATTTCTAACTTTTTATGCTCCGAAAAGACTTTTCAGCCTTAACAGAGTCCAAAAGTGCATTTTGTTGTCAAACACTTAGATTCTATGATTTCCTGCATTTAATGCATCATAGAATACCAGACATTCAAGTTTCATTGTAATATAAGAGTACCTGATGCTCTCATTACGTTTTACTGCTTTAAAGTGCATTTCTAACTTTTTATGCTCCGAAAAGACTTTTCAGCCTTAACAGAGTCCAAAAGTGCATTTTGTTGTCAAACACTTAGATTCTTTGATTTTCTGCATGTAATGCATCATAGAATACCAGACATTCAAGTTTCATTGTAATATAAGAGTACCTGATGCTCTCATTACGTTTTACTGCTTTAAAGTGCATTTCTAACTTTTTATGCTCCGAAAAGACTTTTCAGCCTTAACAGAGTCCAAAAGTGCATTTTGTTGTCAAACACTTAGATTCTATGATTTCCTACATGTAATGCATCATAGAATACCAGACATTCAAGTTGTACTATAGTGTAAGAGTACCTGATGCTCTCATCATGTTTTAGTGCTTTAAGTTGCATTTCTAACTTTTTATGCTCCGAAAAGACTTTTCAGCCTTAACAGAGTCCAAAAGTGCATTTTGTTGTCAAACACTTAGATTCTATGATTTCCTGCATTTAATGCATCATAGAATACCAGACATTCAAGTTTCATTGTAATATAAGAGTACCTGATGCTCTCATTACGTTTTACTGCTTTAAAGTGCATTTCTAACTTTTTATGCTCCGAAAAGACTTTTCAGCCTTAACAGAGTCCAAAAGTGCATTTTGTTGTCAAACACTTAGATTCTTTGATTTTCTGCATGTAATGCATCATAGAATACCAGACATTCAAGTTTCATTGTAATATAAGAGTACCTGATGCTCTCATTACGTTTTACTGCTTTAAAGTGCATTTCTAACTTTTTATGCTCCGAAAAGACTTTTCAGCCTTAACAGAGTCCAAAAGTGCATTTTGTTGTCAAACACTTAGATTCTATGATTTCCCTACATGTAATGCATCATAGAATACCAGACATTCAAGTTGTACTATAGTGTAAGAGTACCTGATGCTCTCATCATGTTTTAGTGCTTTAAGTTGCATTTCTAACTTTTTATGCTCCGAAAAGACTTTTCAGCCTTAACAGAGTCCAAAAGTGCATTTTGTTGTCAAACACTTAGATTCTATGATTTCCTGCATTTAATGCATCATAGAATACCAGACATTCAAGTTTCATTGTAATATAAGAGTACCTGATGCTCTCATTACGTTTTACTGCTTTAAAGTGCATTTCTAACTTTTTATGCTCCGAAAAGACTTTTCAGCCTTAACAGAGTCCAAAAGTGCATTTTGTTGTCAAAACACTTAGATTCTTTGATTTTCTGCATGTAATGCATCATAGAATACCAGACATTCAAGTTGTACTATAGTGTAAGAGTACCTGATGCTCTCATCATGTTTTAGTGCTTTAAGTTGCATTTCTAACTTTTTATGCTCCGAAAAGACTTTTCAGCCTTAACAGAGTCCAAAAGTGCATTTTGTTGTCAAACACTTAGATTCTATGATTTCCTGCATTTAATGCATCATAGAATACCAGACATTCAAGTTTCATTGTAATATAAGAGTACCTGATGCTCTCATTACGTTTTACTGCTTTAAAGTGCATTTCTAACTTTTTATGCTCCGAAAAGACTTTTCAGCCTTAACAGAGTCCAAAAGTGCATTTGTTGTCAAACACTTAGATTCTTTGATTTTCTGCATGTAATGCATCATAGAATACCAGACATTCAAGTTTCATTGTAATATAAGAGTACCTGATGCTCTCATTACGTTTTACTGCTTTAAAGTGCATTTCTAACTTTTTATGCTCCGAAAAGACTTTTCAGCCTTAACAGAGTCCAAAAGTGCATTTTGTTGTCAAACACTTAGATTCTATGATTTCCTACATGTAATGCATCATAGAATACCAGACATTCAAGTTGTACTATAGTGTAAGAGTACCTGATGCTCTCATCATGTTTTAGTGCTTTAAGTTGCATTTCTAACTTTTTATGCTCCGAAAAGACTTTTCAGCCTTAACAGAGTCCAAAAGTGCATTTTGTTGTCAAACACTTAGATTCTATGATTTCCTACATGTAATGCATCATAGAATACCAGACATTCAAGTTGTACTATAGTGTAAGAGTACCTGATGCTCTCATCACGTTTTAGACTTTTAAGTTGCATTTCTAACTTTTTATGCTCCGAAAAGACTTTTCAGCCTTAACAGAGTCCAAAAGTGCATTTTGTTGTCAAACACTTAGATTCTATGATTTCCTGCATTTAATGCATCATAGAATACCAGACATTCAAGTTTCATTGTAATATAAGAGTACCTGATGCTCTCATTACGTTTTACTGCTTTAAAGTGCATTTCTAACTTTTTATGCTCCGAAAAGACTTTTCAGCCTTAACAGAGTCCAAAAGTGCATTTTGTTGTCAAACACTTAGATTCTATGATTTCCTGCATTTAATGCATCATAGAATACCAGACATTCAAGTTTCATTGTAATATAAGAGTACCTGATGCTCTCATTACGTTTTACTGCTTTAAAGTGCATTTCTAACTTTTTATGCTCCGAAAAGACTTTTCAGCCTTAACAGAGTCCAAAAGTGCATTTTGTTGTCAAACACTTAGATTCTATGATTTCCTACATGTAATGCATCATAGAATACCAGACATTCAAGTTGTACTATAGTGTAAGAGTACCTGATGCTCTCATCATGTTTTAGTGCTTTAAGTTGCATTTCTAACTTTTTATGCTCCGAAAAGACTTTTCAGCCTTAACAGAGTCCAAAAGTGCATTTTGTTGTCAAACACTTAGATTCTATGATTTCCTGCATTTAATGCATCATAGAATACCAGACATTCAAGTTTCATTGTAATATAAGAGTACCTGATGCTCTCATTACGTTTTACTGCTTTAAAGTGCATTTCTAACTTTTTATGCTCCGAAAAGACTTTTCAGCCTTAACAGAGTCCAAAAGTGCATTTGTTGTCAAACACTTAGATTCTATGATTTCCTACATGTAATGCATCATAGAATACCAGACATTCAAGTTGTACTATAGTGTAAGAGTACCTGATGCTCTCATCATGTTTTAGTGCTTTAAGTTGCATTTCTAACTTTTTATGCTCCGAAAAGACTTTTCAGCCTTAACAGAGTCCAAAAGTGCATTTTGTTGTCAAACACTTAGATTCTATGATTTCCCTGCATTTAATGCATCATAGAATACCAGACATTCAAGTTTCATTGTAATATAAGAGTACCTGATGCTCTCATTACGTTTTACTGCTTAAAGTGCATTTCTAACTTTTTATGCTCCGAAAAGACTTTTCAGCCTTAACAGAGTCCAAAAGTGCATTTTGTTGTCAAACACTTAGATTCTATGATTTCCTGCATTTAATGCATCATAGAATACCAGACATTCAAGTTTCATTGTAATATAAGAGTACCTGATGCTCTCATTACGTTTTACTGCTTTAAAGTGCATTTCTAACTTTTTATGCTCCGAAAAGACTTTTCAGCCTTAACAAAGTCCAAAAGTGCATTTTGTTGTCAAACACTTAGATTCTTTGATTTTCTGCATGTAATGCATCATAGAATACCAGACATTCAAGTTTCATTGTAATATAAGAGTACCTGATGCTCTCATTACGTTTTACTGCTTTAAAGTGCATTTCTAACTTTTTATGCTCCGAAAAGACTTTTCTGCCTTAACAGAGTCCAAAAGTGCATTTTGTTGTCAAACACTTAGATTCTATGATTTCCTACATGTAATGCATCATAGAATACCAGACATTCAAGTTGTACTATAGTGTAAGAGTACCTGATGCTCTCATCATGTTTTAGTGCTTTAAGTTGCATTTCTAACTTTTTATGCTCCGAAAAGACTTTTCAGCCTTAACAGAGTCCAAAAGTGCATTTTGTTGTCAAACACTTAGATTCTATGATTTCCTGCATTTAATGCATCATAGAATACCAGACATTCAAGTTTCATTGTAATATAAGAGTACCTGATGCTCTCATTACGTTTTACTGCTTTAAAGTGCATTTCTAACTTTTTATGCTCCAAAAAGACTTTTCAGCCTTAACAGAGTCCAAAAGTGCATTTTGTTGTCAAACACTTAGATTCTATGATTTCCTGCATTTAATGCATCATAGAATACCAGACATTCAAGTTTCATTGTAATATAAGAGTACCTGATGCTCTCATTACGTTTTACTGCTTTAAAAGTGCATTTCTAACTTTTTATGCTTCGAAAAGACTTTTCAGCCTTAACAGAGTCCAAAAGTGCATTTTGTTGTCAAACACTTAGATTCTATGATTTCCTACATGTAATGCATCATAGAATACCAGACATTCAAGTTGTACTATAGTGTAAGAGTACCTGATGCTCTCATCATGTTTTAGTGCTTTAAGTTGCATTTCTAACTTTTTATGCTCCGAAAAGACTTTTCAGCCTTAACAGAGTCCAAAAGTGCATTTTGTTGTCAAACACTTAGATTCTATGATTTCCTGCATTTAATGCATCATAGAATACCAGACATTCAAGTTTCATTGTAATATAAGAGTACCTGATGCTCTCATTACGTTTTACTGCTTTAAAGTGCATTTCTAACTTTTTATGCTCCGAAAAGACTTTTCAGCCTTAACAGAGTCCAAAAGTGCATTTTGTTGTCAAACACTTAGATTCTATGATTTCCTACATGTAATGCATCATAGAATACCAGACATTCAAGTTGTACTATAGTGTAAGAGTACCTGATGCTCTCATCATGTTTTAGTGCTTTAAGTTGCATTTCTAACTTTTTATGCTCCGAAAAGACTTTTCAGCCTTAACAGAGTCCAAAAGTGCATTTTGTTGTCAAACACTTAGATTCTATGATTTCCTGCATTTAATGCATCATAGAATACCAGACATTCAAGTTTCATTGTAATATAAGAGTACCTGATGCTCTCATTACGTTTTACTGCTTTAAAGTGCATTTCTAACTTTTTATGCTCCGAAAAGACTTTTCCGCCTTAACAGAGTCCAAAAGTGCATTTTGTTGTCAAACACTTAGATTCTATGATTTCCTGCATTTAATGCATCATAGAATACCAGACATTCAAGTTTCATTGTAATATAAGAGTACCTGATGCTCTCATTACGTTTTACTGCTTTAAAGTGCATTTCTAACTTTTTATGCTCCGAAAAGACTTTTCAGCCTTAACAGAGTCCAAAAGTGCATTTTGTTGTCAAACACTTAGATTCTTTGATTTTCTGCATGTAATGCATCATAGAATACCAGACATTCAAGTTTCATTGCAATATAAGAGTACCTGATGCTCTCATTACGTTTTACTGCTTTAAAGTGCATTTCTAACTTTTTATGCTCCGAAAAGACTTTTCAGCCTTAACAGAGTCCAAAAGTGCATTTTGTTGTCAAACACTTAGATTCTATGATTTCCTGCATTTAATGCATCATAGAATACCAGACATTCAAGTTTCATTGTAATATAAGAGTACCTGATGCTCTCATTACGTTTTACTGCTTTAAAGTGCATTTCTAACTTTTTATGCTCCGAAAAGACTTTTCAGCCTTAACAGAGTCCAAAAGTGCATTTTGTTGTCAAACACTTAGATTCTTTGATTTTCTGCATGTAATGCATCATAGAATACCAGACATTCAAGTTTCATTGTAATATAAGAGTACCTGATGCTCTCATTACGTTTTACTGCTTTAAAGTGCATTTCTAACTTTTTATGCTCCGAAAAGACTTTTCAGCCTTAACAGAGTCCAAAAGTGCATTTTGTTGTCAAACACTTAGATTCTATGATTTCCTACATGTAATGCATCATAGAATACCAGACATTCAAGTTGTACTATAGTGTAAGAGTACCTGATGCTCTCATCATGTTTTAGTGCTATAAGTTGCATTTCTAACTTTTTATGCTCCGAAAAGACTTTTCAGCCTTAACAGAGTCCAAAAGTGCATTTTGTTGTCAAACACTTAGATTCTATGATTTCCTACATGTAATGCATCATAGAATACCAGACATTCAAGTTGTACTATAGTGTAAGAGTACCTGATGCTCTCATCATGTTTTAGTGCTTTAAGTTGCATTTCTAACTTTTTATGCTCCGAAAAGACTTTTCAGCCTTAACAGAGTCCAAAAGTGCATTTTGTTGTCAAACACTTAGATTCTATGATTTCCTGCATTTAATGCATCATAGAATACCAGACATTCAAGTTTCATTGTAATATAAGAGTACCTGATGCTCTCATTACGTTTTACTGCTTTAAAGTGCATTTCTAACTTTTTATGCTCCGAAAAGACTTTTCAGCCTTAACAGAGTCCAAAAGTGCATTTTGTTGTCAAACACTTAGATTCTTTGATTTTCTGCATGTAATGCATCATAGAATACCAGACATTCAAGTTTCATTGTAATATAAGAGTACCTGATGCTCTCATTACGTTTTACTGCTTTAAAGTGCATTTCTAACTTTTTATGCTCCGAAAAGACTTTTCAGCCTTAACAGAGTCCAAAAGTGCATTTTGTTGTCAAACACTTAGATTCTATGATTTCCTACATGTAATGCATCATAGAATACCAGACATTCAAGTTGTACTATAGTGTAAGAGTACCTGATGCTCTCATCATGTTTTAGTGCTTTAAGTTGCATTTCTAACTTTTTATGCTCCGAAAAGACTTTTCAGCCTTAACAGAGTCCAAAAGTGCATTTTGTTGTCAAACACTTAGATTCTATGATTTCCTACATGTAATGCATCATAGAATACCAGACATTCAAGTTGTACTATAGTGTAAGAGTACCTGATGCTCTCATCATGTTTTAGTGCTTTAAGTTGCATTTCTAACTTTTTATGCTCCGAAAAGACTTTTCAGCCTTAACAGAGTCCAAAAGTGCATTTTGTTGTCAAACACTTAGATTCTATGATTTCCTGCATTTAATGCATCATAGAATACCAGACATTCAAGTTTCATTGTAATATAAGAGTACCTGATGCTCTCATTACGTTTTACTGCTTT
>NC_136592.1:2384187-2412232 GCF_910589615.1 Taurulus bubalis
TTAAAAACAAAATGCACTTTTGGACTCTGTTAAGGCTGAAAAGTCTTTTCGGAGCATAAAAAGTTAGAAATGCAACTTAAAGCACTAAAACGTGATGAGAGCATCAGGTACTCTTATACTATAGTACAACTTGAATGTCTGGTATTCTATGATGCATTACATGCAGAAAATCAAAGAATCTAAGTGTTTGACAACAAAATGCACTTTTGGACTCTGTTAAGTCTGAAAAGTCTTTTCAGGCATAAAAAGTTAGAAATGCACTTTAAAGCAGTAAAACGTAATGAGAGCATCAGGTAGTCTTATATTACAATGAAACTTGAATGTCTGGTATTCTATGATGCATTACATGTAGGAAATCATAGAATCTAAGTGTTTGACAACAAAATGCACTTTTGGACTCTGTTGAGGCTGAAACGTCTTTTCGGAGCATAAAGTTGGAAATGCACTTTAAAGCAGTAAAACGTAATGAGAGCATCAGGTACTCTTATATTACAATGAAACTTGAATGTCTGGTATTCTATGATGCATTACATGTAGGAAATCATAGAATCTAAGTGTTTGACAACAAAATGCACTTTTGGACTCTGTTAAGGCTGAAAAGTCTTTTCGGAGCATAAAAAGTTAGAAATGCAACTTAAAAGTCTAAAACGTGATGAGAGCATCAGGTACTCTTACACTATAGTACAACTTGAATGTCTGGTATTCTATGATGCAATACATGTAGGAAATCATAGAATCTAAGTGTTTGACAACAAAATGCACTTTTGGACTCTGTTAAGGCTGAAAAGTCTTTCGGAGCATAAAAAGTTAGAAATGCAACTTAAAGCACTAAAACATGATGAGAGCATCAGGTACTCTTACACTATAGTACAACTTGAATGTCTGGTATTCTATGATGCATTACATGTAGGAAATCATAGAATCTAAGTGTTTGACAACAAAATGCACTTTTGGACTCTGTTAAGTCTGAAAAGTCTTTTCGGAGCATAAAAAGTTAGAAATGCACTTTAAAGCAGTAAAACGTAATGAGAGCATCAGGTACTCTTATATTACAATGAACTTGAATGTCTGGTATTCTATGATGCATTACATGTAGGAAATCATAGAATCTAAGTGTTTGACAACAAAATGCACTTTTGGACTCTGTTAAGTCTGAAAAGTCTTTTCGGGTCATAAAAAGTTAGAAATGCACTTTAAAGCAGTAAAACATGATGAGAGCATCAGGTACTCTTACAATATAGTACAACTTGAATGTCTGGTATTCTATGATGCATTAAATGCAGGAAATCATAGAATCTAACTGTTTGACAACAAAATGCACTTTTGGACTCTGTTAAGGCTGAAAAGTCTTTTCGGAGCATAAAAGTTGGAAATGCAACTTAAAGCAGTAAAACGTGATGACAGCATCAGGTACTCTTACAATATAGTACAACTTGAATGTCTGGTATTCTATGATGCATTAAATGCAGGAAATCATAGAATCTAAGTGTTTGACAACAAATGCACTTTTGGACTCTGTTAAGGCTGGAAAAGTCTTTTCGGAGCATAAAAGTTGGAAATGCAACTTAAAGCAGTAAAACGTGATGACAGCATCAGGTACTCTTACAATATAGTACAACTTGAATGTCTGGTATTCTATGATGCATTAAATGCAGGAAATCATAGAATCTAAGTGTTTGACAACAAAATGCACTTTTGGACTCTGTTAAGGCTGAAAAGTCTTTTCGGAGCATAAAAAGTTAGAAATGCAACTTAAAGCACTAAAACATGATCAGAGCATCAGGTACTCTTACACTATAGTACAACTTGAATGTCTGGTATTCTATGATGCATTACATGTAGGAAATCATAGAATCTAAGTGTTTGACAACAAAATGCACTTTTGGACTCTGTTTAGGCATGAAAAGTCTTTTCGGAGCATAAAAAGTTAGAAATGCAACTTAAAGCACTAAAACATGATGAGAGCATCAGGTACTCTTACACTATAGTACAACTTGAATGTCTGGTATTCTATGATGCATTACATGCAGAAAATCAAAGAATCTAAGTGTTTGACAACAAAATGCACTTTTGGACTCTGTTGAGGCTAAAACGTCTTTTCGGAGCATAAAAGTTGGAAATGCACTTTAAAGCAGTAAAACGTAATAAGAGCATCAGGTACTCTTATATTACAATGAAACTTGAATGTCTGGTATTCTATGATGCATTACATGTAGGAAATCATAGAATCTAAGTGTTTGACAACAAAATGCACTTTTGGACTCTGTTAAGTCTGAAAAGTCTTTTCGGGTCATAAAAAGTTAGAAATGCACTTTAAAGCAGTAAAACATGATGAGAGCATCAGGTACTCTTACATTATATAGTACAACTTGAATGTCTGGTATTCTATGATGCATTAAATGCAGGAAATCATAGAATCTAACTGTTTGACAACAAAATGCACTTTTGGACTCTGTTAAGGCTGAAAAGTCTTTTCGGAGCATAAAAGTTGGAAATGCAACTTAAAGCAGTAAAACGTGATGACAGCATCAGGTACTCTTACAATATAGTACAACTTGAATGTCTGGTATTCTATGATGCATTAAATGCAGGAAATCATAGAATCTAAGTGTTTGACAACAAAATGCACTTTTGGACTCTGTTAAGTCTGAAAAGTCTTTTCGGAGCAAAAAAAGTTAGAAATGCAACTTAAAGCAGTAAAACGTGATGAGAGCATCAGGTACTCTTATACTATAGTACAACTTGAATGTCTGGTATTCTATGATGCATTACATGCAGAAAATCACATAATCTAAGTGTTTAAAAACAAAATGCACTTTTGGACTCTGTTAAGGCTGAAAAGTCTTTTCGGAGCATAAAAAGTTAGAAATGCACTTTAAAGCAGTAAAACGTAATGAGAGCATCAGGTACTCTTATATTGCAATGAAACTTGAATGTCTGGTATTCTATGATGCATTACATGTAGGAAATCATAGAATCTAAGTGTTTGACAACAAAATGCACTTTTGGACTCTGTTAAGGCTGAAAAGTCTTTTCGGAGCATAAAAAGTTAGAAATGCAACTTAAAGCACTAAAACATGAAGAGAGCATCAGGTACTCTTACACTATAGTACAACTTGAATGTCTGGTATTCTATGATGCATTACATGTAGGAAATCATAGAATCTAAGTGTTTGACAACAAAATGCACTTTTGGACTCTGTTAAGTCTGAAAAGTCTTTTCGGAGCATAAAAAGTTAGAAATGCAACTTAAAGCAGTAAAACGTGATGAGAGCATCAGGTACTCTTATACTATAGTACAACTTGAATGTCTGGTATTCTATGATGCATTACATGCAGAAAATCACATAATCTAAGTGTTTAAAAACAAAATGCACTTTTGGACTCTGTTAAGGCTGAAAAGTCTTTTCGGAGCATAAAAAGTTAGAAATGCACTTTAAAGCAGTAAAACGTAATGAGAGCATCAGGTACTCTTATATTACAATGAAACTTGAATGTCTGGTATTCTATGATGCATTACATGTAGGAAATCATAGAATCTAAGTGTTTGACAACAAAATGCACTTTTGGACTCTGTTAAGTCTGAAAAGTCTTTTCGGGTCATAAAAAGTTAGAAATGCACTTTAAAGCAGTAAAACGTAATGAGAGCATCAGGTACTCTTATCCTATAGTACAACTTGAATGTCTGGTATTCTATGATGCATAACATGTAGGAAATCATAGAATCTAAGTGTTTGACAACAAAATGCACTTTTGGACTCTGTTAAGGCTGAAAAGTCTTTTCGGAGCATAAAAAGTTAGAAATGCAACTTAAAGCACTAAAACGTGATGAGAGCATCAGGTACTCTTATACTATAGTACAACTTGAATGTCTGGTATTCTATGATGCATTACATGCAGAAAATCACATAATCTAAGTGTTTGACAACAAAATGCACTTTTGGACTCTGTTAAGTCTGAAAAGTCTTTTCGGGTCATAAAAAGTTAGAAATGCACTTTAAAGCAGTAAAACGTAATGAGAGCATCAGGTACTCTTATACTATAGTACAACTTGAATGTCTGGTATTCTATGATGCATTACATGCAGAAAATCAAAGAATCTAAGTGTTTGACAACAAAATGCACTTTTGGACTCTGTTAAGGCTGAAAAGTCTTTTCGGAGCATAAAAAGTTAGAAATGCACTTTAAAGCAGTAAAAACTAATGAGAGCATCAGGTACTCTTATATTACAATGAAACTTGAATGTCTGGTATTCTATGATGCATTAAATGCAGGAAATCATATAATCTAAGTGTTTAAAAACAAAATGCACTTTTGGACTCTGTTAAGGCTGAAAAGTCTTTTCGGAGCATAAAAGTTGGAAATGCAACTTAAAGCAGTAAAACGTGATGACAGCATCAGGTACTCTTACAATATAGTACAACTTGAATGTCTGGTATTCTATGATGCAATAAATGCAGGAAATCATAGAATCTAAGTGTTTGACAACAAAATGCACTTTTGGACTCTGTTGAGGCTGAAAAGTCTTTTCGGAGCATAAAAGTTGGAAATGCAACTTAAAGCAATAAAACATGATGAGAGCATCAGGTACTCTTACGATATAGTACAACTTGAATGTCTGGTATTTTATGATGCATTAAATGCAGCAAATCATAGAATCTAACTGTTTGACAACAAAATGCACTTTTGGACTCTGTTAAGGCTGAAAAGTCTTTTCGGAGCATAAAAAGTTAGAAATGCAACTTAAAGCACTAAAACGTGATGAGAGCATCAGGTACTCTTATACTATAGTACAACTTGAATGTCTGGTATTCTATGATGCATTACATGCAGAAAATCACATAATCTAAGTGTTTGACAACAAAATGCACTTTTGGACTCTGTTAAGGCTGAAAAGTCTTTTCGGAGCATAAAAGTTGGAAATGCAACTTAAAGCAGTAAAACGTGATGAGAGCACCAGGTACTCTTTTATTATAATGAAACATGACTGTCTGGTTTTTTATGATGCATTAAATGCAGGAAATCATAGAATCTAAGTGTTCGACAACAAAATGCACTTTTGGACTCTGTTGAGGCTGAAAAGTCTTTTCGGAGCATAAAAGTTGGAAATGCAACTTAAAGCAGTAAAACGTGATGAGAGCATCAGGTACTCTTACAATATAGTACAACTTGAATGTCTGGTATTCTATGATGCATTAAATGCAGGAAATCATAGAATCTAACTGTTTGACAACAAAATGCACTTTTGGACTCTGTTAAGGCTGAAAAGTCTTTTCGGAGCATAAAAGTTGGAAATGCACTTTAAAGCAGTAAAACGTAATGAGAGCATCAGGTACTCTTATATTACAATGAAACTTGAATGTCTGGTATTCTATGATGCATTACATGTAGGAAATCATAGAATCTAAGTGTTTGACAACAAAATGCACTTTTGGACTCTGTTAAGGCTGAAAAGTCTTTTCGGAGCATAAAAAGTTAGAAATGCAACTTAAAAGTCTAAAACGTGATGAGAGCATCAGGTACTCTTACACTATAGTACAACTTGAATGTCTGGTATTCTATGATGCATTACATGTAGGAAATCATAGAATCTAAGTGTTTGACAACAAAATGCACTTTTGGACTCTGTTAAGGCTGAAAAGTCTTTTCGGAGCATACAAAGTTAGAAATGCAACTTAAAGCACTAAAACATGATGAGAGCATCAGGTACTCTTACACTATAGTACAACTTGAATGTCTGGTATTCTATGATGCATTACATGTAGGAAATCATAGAATCTAAGTGTTTGACAACAAAATGCACTTTTGGACTCTGTTAAGTCTGAAAAGTCTTTTCGGAGCATAAAAAGTTAGAAATGCAACTTAAAGCAGTAAAACGTGATGAGAGCATCAGGTACTCTTATACTATAGTACAACTTGAATGTCTGGTATTCTATGATGCATTACATGCAGAAAATCACATAATCTAAGTGTTTAAAAACAAAATGCACTTTTGGACACTGTTAAGGCTGAAAAGTCTTTTCGGAGCATAAAAAGTTAGAAATGCACTTTAAAGCAGTAAAACGTAATGAGAGCATCAGGTACTCTTATATTACAATGAAACTTGAATGTCTGGTATTCTATGATGCATTACATGTAGGAAATCATAGAATCTAAGTGTTTGACAACAAAATGCACTTTTGGACTCTGTTAAGGCTGAAAAGTCTTTTCGGAGCATAAAAAGTTAGAAATGCAATTTAAAGCACTAAAACATGATGAGAGCATCAGGTACTCTTACACTATAGTACAACTTGAATGTCTGGTATTCTATGATGCATTACATGTAGGAAATCATAGAATCTAAGTGTTTGACAACAAAATGCACTTTTGGACTCTGTTAAGTCTGAAAAGTCTTTTCGGAGCATAAAAAGTTAGAAATGCAACTTAAAGCAGTAAAACGTGATGAGAGCATCAGGTACTCTTATACTATAGTACAACTTGAATGTCTGGTATTCTATGATGCATTACATGCAGAAAATCACATAATCAAAGTGTTTAAAAACAAAATGCACTTTTGGACTCTGTTAAGGCTGAAAAGTCTTTTCGGAGCATAAAAGTTGGAAATGCAACTTAAAGCAGTAAAACGTGATGACAGCATCAGGTACTCTTACAATATAGTACAACTTGAATGTCTGGTATTCTATGATGCATTAAATGCAGGAAATCATAGAATCTAAGTGTTTGACAACAAAATGCACTTTTGGACTCTGTTAAGGCTGAAAAGTCTTTTCGGAGCATAAAAGTTGGAAATGCAACTTAAAGCAGTAAAACGTGATGACAGCATCAGGTACTCTTACAATATAGTACAACTTGAATGTCTGGTATTCTATGATGCATTAAATGCAGGAAATCATAGAATCTAAGTGTTTGACAACAAAATGCACTTTTGGACTCTGTTAAGGCTGAAAAGTCTTTTCGGAGCATAAAAAGTTAGAAATGCACTTTAAAGTAGTAAAACGTAATGAGAGCATCAGGTACTCTTATATTACAATGAAACTTGAATGTCTGGTATTCTATGATGCATTACATGTAGGAAATCATAGAATCTAAGTGTTTGACAACAAAATGCACTTTTGGACTCTGTTTAGGCTGAAAAGTCTTTTCGGAGCAAAAAAAGTTAGAAATGCAACTTAAAGCACTAAAACATGATGAGAGCATCAGGTACTCTTACACTATAGTACAACTTGAATGTCTGGTATTCTATGATGCATTACATGCAGAAAATCAAAGAATCTAAGTGTTTGACAACAAAATGCACTTTTGGACTCTGTTGAGGCTGAAACGTCTTTTCGGAGCATAAAAGTTGGAAATGCACTTTAAAGCAGTAAAACGTAATAAGAGCATCAGGTACTCTTATATTACAATGAAACTTGAATGTCTGGTATTCTATGATGCATTACATGTAGGAAATCAAAGAATCTAAGTGTTTGACATAAAATGCACTTTTGGACTCTGTTAAGTCTGAAAAGTCTTTTCGGGTCATAAAAAGTTAGAAATGCACTTTAAAGCAGTAAAACATGATGAGAGCATCAGGTACTCTTACAATATAGTACAACTTGAATGTCTGGTATTCTATGATGCATTAAATGCAGGAAATCATAGAATCTAACTGTTTGACAACAAAATGCACTTTTGGACTCTGTTAAGGCTGAAAAGTCTTTTCGGAGCATAAAAGTTGGAAATGCAACTTAAAGCACTAAAACGTGATGAGAGCATCAGGTACTCTTATACTATAGTACAACTTGAATGTCTGGTATTCTATGATGCATTACATGCAGAAAATCAAAGAATCTAAGTGTTTGACAACAAAATGCACTTTTGGACTCTGTTAAGGCTGAAAAGTCTTTTCGGAGCATAAAAAGTTAGAAATGCAACTTAAAGCACTAAAACGTGATGAGAGCATCAGGTACTCTTATACTATAGTACAACTTGAATGTCTGGTATTCTATGATGCATTACATGCAGAAAATCAAAGAATCTAAGTGTTTGACAACAAAATGCACTTTTGGACTCTGTTAAGGCTGAAAAGTCTTTTCGGAGCATAAAAAGTTAGAAATGCACTTTAAAGCAGTAAAACGTAATGAGAGCATCAGGTACTCTTATATTACAATGAAACTTGAATGTCTGGTATTCTATGATGCATTAAATGCAGGAAATCATATAATCTAAGTGTTTAAAAACAAAATGCACTTTTGGACTCTGTTAAGGCTGAAAAGTCTTTTCGGAGCATAAAAAGTTAGAAATGCAACTTAAAGCACTAAAACGTGATAAGAGCATCAGGTACTCTTACACTATAGTACAACTTGAATGTCTGGTATTCTATGATGCATTAAATGCAGGAAATCATATAATCTAAGTGTTTAAAAACAAAATGCACTTTTGGACTCTGTTAAGGCTGAAAAGTCTTTTCGGAGCATAAAAAGTTAGAAATGCAACTTAAAGCACTAAAACGTGATGAGAGCATCAGGTACTCTTATACTATAGTACAACTTGAATGTCTGGTATTCTATGATGCATTACATGCAGAAAATCAAAGAATCTAAGTGTTTGACAACAAAATGCACTTTTGGACTCTGTTAAGTCTGAAAAGTCTTTTCAGGGCATAAAAAGTTAGAAATGCACTTTAAAGCAGTAAAACGTAATGAGAGCATCAGGTAGTCTTATATTACAATGAAACTTGAATGTCTGGTATTCTATGATGCATTACATGTAGGAAATCATAGAATCTAAGTGTTTGACAACAAAATGCACTTTTGGACTCTGTTGAGGCTGAAACGTCTTTTCGGAGCATAAAAGTTGGAAATGCACTTTAAAGCAGAAAAACGTAATGAGAGCATCAGGTACTCTTATATTACAATGAAACTGGAATGTCTGGTATTCTATGATGCATTACATGTAGGAAATCATAGAATCTAAGTGTTTGACAACAAAATGCACTTTTGGACTCTGTTAAGGCTGAAAAGTCTTTTCGGAGCATAAAAAGTTAGAAATGCAACTTAAAAGTCTAAAACGTGATGAGAGCATCAGGTACTCTTACACTATAGTACAACTTGAATGTCTGGTATTCTATGATGCATTACATGTAGGAAATCATAGAATCTAAGTGTTTGACAACAAAATGCACTTTTGGACTCTGTTAAGGCTGAAAAGTCTTTTCGGAGCATAAAAAGTTAGAAATGCAACTTAAAGCACTAAAACATGATGAGAGCATCAGGTACTCTTACACTATAGTACAACTTGAATGTCTGGTATTCTATGATGCATTACATGTAGGAAATCATAGAATCTAAGTGTTTGACAACAAAATGCACTTTTGGACTCTGTTAAGTCTGAAAAGTCTTTTCGGAGCATAAAAAGTTAGAAATGCAACTTAAAGCAGTAAAACGTGATGAGAGCATCAGGTACTCTTATACTATAGTACAACTTGAATGTCTGGTATTCTATGATGCATTACATGCAGAAAATCACATAATCTAAGTGTTTAAAAACAAAAAGCACTTTTGGACTCTGTTAAGGCTGAAAAGTCTTTTCGGAGCATAAAAAGTTAGAAATGCACTTTAAAGCAGTAAAACGTAATGAGAGCATCAGGTACTCTTATATTACAATGAAACTTGAATGTCTGGTATTCTATGATGCATTACATGTAGGAAATCATAGAATCTAAGTGTTTGACAACAAAATGCACTTTTGGACTCTGTTAAGTCTGAAAAGTCTTTTCGGGTCATAAAAAGTTAGAAATGCACTTTAAAGCAGTAAAACGTAATGAGAGCATCAGGTACTCTTATACTATAGTACAACTTGAATGTCTGGTATTCTATGATGCATTACATGCAGAAAATCACATAATCTAAGTGTTTAAAAACAAAATGCACTTTTGGACTCTGTTAAGGCTGAAAAGTCTATTCGGAGCATAAAAAGTTAGAAATGCACTTTAAAGCAGTAAAACGTAATGAGAGCATCAGGTACTCTTATATTGCAATGAAACTTGAATGTCTGGTATTCTATGATGCATTACATGTAGGAAATCATAGAATCTAAGTGTTTGACAACAAAATGCACTTTTGGACTCTGTTAAGTCTGAAAAGTCTTTTCGGGTCATAAAAAGTTAGAAATGCACTTTAAAGCAGTAAAACATGATGAGAGCATCAGGTACTCTTACAATATAGTACAACTTGAATGTCTGGTATTCTATGATGCATTAAATGCAGGAAATCATAGAATCTAAGTGTTTGACAACAAAATGCACTTTTGGACTCTGTTAAGTCTGAAAAGTCTTTTCGGAGCATAAAAAGTTAGAAATGCAACTTAAAGCAGTAAAACGTGATGAGAGCATCAGGTACTCTTATACTATAGTACAACTTGAATGTCTGGTATTCTATGATGCATTACATGCAGAAAATCACATAATCTAAGTGTTTAAAAACAAAATGCACTTTTGGACTCTGTTAAGGCTGAAAAGTCTATTCGGAGCATAAAAAGTTAGAAATGCACTTTAAAGCAGTAAAACGTAATGAGAGCATCAGGTACTCTTATATTGCAATGAAACTTGAATGTCTGGTATTCTATGATGCATTACATGTAGGAAATCATAGAATCTAAGTGTTTGACAACAAAATGCACTTTTGGACTCTGTTAAGTCTGAAAAGTCTTTTTGGGTCATAAAAAGTTAGAAATGCACTTTAAAGCAGTAAAACGTAATGAGAGCATCAGGTACTCTTATACTACAATGAAACTTGAATGTCTGGTATTCTATGATGCATTACATGTAGGAAATCATAGAATCTAAGTGTTTGACAACAAAATGCACTTTTGGACTCTGTTAAGGCTGAAAAGTCTTTTCGGAGCATAAAAGTTGGAAATGCAACTTAAAGCAGTAAAACGTGATGACAGCATCAGGTACTCTTACAATATAGTACAACTTGAATGTCTGGTATTCTATGATGCATTAAATGCAGGAAATCATAGAATCTAAGTGTTTGACAACAAAATGCACTTTTGGACTCTGTTAAGTCTGAAAAGTCTTTTCGGAGCATAAAAAGTTAGAAATGCAACTTAAAGCAGTAAAACGTGATGAGAGCATCAGGTACTCTTATACTATAGTACAACTTGAATGTCTGGTATTCTATGATGCATTACATGCAGAAAATCACATAATCTAAGTGTTTAAAAACAAAATGCACTTTTGGACTCTGTTAAGGCTGAAAAGTCTTTTCGGAGCATAAAAAGTTAGAAATGCACTTTAAAGCAGTAAAACGTAATGAGAGCATCAGGTACTCTTATATTACAATGAAACTTGAATGTCTGGTATTCTATGATGCATTACATGTAGGAAATCATAGAATCTAAGTGTTTGACAACAAAATGCACTTTTGGACTCTGTTAAGGCTGAAAAGTCTTTTCGGAGCATAAAAAGTTAGAAATGCAACTTAAAAGTCTAAAACGTGATGAGAGCATCAGGTACTCTTACACTATAGTACAACTTGAATGTCTGGTATTCTATGATGCATTACATGTAGGAAATCATAGAATCTAAGTGTTTGACAACAAAATGCACTTTTGGACTCTGTTAAGGCTGAAAAGTCTTTTCGGAGCATAAAAAGTTAGAAATGCAACTTAAAGCACTAAAACATGATGAGAGCATCAGGTACTCTTACACTATAGTACAACTTGAATGTCTGGTATTCTATGATGCATTACATGTAGGAAATCATAGAATCTAAGTGTTTGACAACAAAATGCACTTTTGGACTCTGTTAAGTCTGAAAAGTCTTTTCGGAGCATAAAAAGTTAGAAATGCAACTTAAAGCAGTAAAACGTGATGAGAGCATCAGGTACTCTTATACTATAGTACAACTTGAATGTCTGGTATTCTATGATGCATTACATGCAGAAAATCACATAATCTAAGTGTTTAAAAACAAAATGCACTTTTGGACTCTGTTAAGGCTGAAAAGTCTTTTCGGAGCATAAAAAGTTAGAAATGCACTTTAAAGCAGTAAAACGTAATGAGAGCATCAGGTACTCTTATATTACAATGAAACTTGAATGTCTGGTATTCTATGATGCATTACATGTAGGAAATCATAGAATCTAAGTGTTTGACAACAAAATGCACTTTTGGACTCTGTTTAGGCTGAAAAGTCTTTTCGGAGCATAAAAAGTTAGAAATGCAACTTAAAGCACTAAAACATGATGAGAGCATCAGGTACTCTTACACTATAGTACAACTTGAATGTCTGGTATTCTATGATGCATTACATGCAGAAAATCAAAGAATCTAAGTGTTTGACAACAAAATGCACTTTTGGACTCTGTTGAGGCTGAAACGTCTTTTCGGAGCATAAAAGTTGGAAATGCACTTTAAAGCAGTAAAACGTAATAAGAGCATCAGGTACTCTTATATTACAATGAAACTTGAATGTCTGGTATTCTATGATGCATTACATGTAGGAAATCATAGAATCTAAGTGTTTGACAACAAAATGCACTTTTGGACTCTGTTAAGTCTGAAAAGTCTTTTCGGGTCATAAAAAGTTAGAAATGCACTTTAAAGCAGTAAAACATGATGAGAGCATCAGGTACTCTTACAATATAGTACAACTTGAATGTCTGGTATTCTATGATGCATTAAATGCAGGAAATCATAGAATCTAACTGTTTGACAACAAAATGCACTTTTGGACTCTGTTAAGTCTGAAAAGTCTTTTCGGAGCATAAAAAGTTAGAAATGCAACTTAAAGCAGTAAAACGTGATGAGAGCATCAGGTACTCTTATACTATAGTACAACTTGAATGTCTGGTATTCTATGATGCATTACATGCAGAAAATCACATAATCTAAGTGTTTAAAAACAAAATGCACTTTTGGACTCTGTTAAGGCTGAAAAGTCTTTTCGGAGCATAAAAAGTTAGAAATGCACTTTAAAGCAGTAAAACGTAATGAGAGCATCAGGTACTCTTATATTACAATGAAACTTGAATGTCTGGTATTCTATGATGCATTACATGTAGGAAATCATAGAATCTAAGTGTTTGACAACAAAATGCACTTTTGGACTCTGTTAAGGCTGAAAAGTCTTTTCGGAGCATAAAAAGTTAGAAATGCAACTTAAAAGTCTAAAACGTGATGAGAGCATCAGGTACTCTTACACTATAGTACAACTTGAATGTCTGGTATTCTATGATGCATTACATGTAGGAAATCATAGAATCTAAGTGTTTGACAACAAAATGCACTTTTGGACTCTGTTAAGGCTGAAAAGTCTTTTCGGAGCATAAAAAGTTAGAAATGCAACTTAAAGCACTAAAACATGATGAGAGCATCAGGTACTCTTACACTATAGTACAACTTGAATGTCTGGTATTCTATGATGCATTACATGTAGGAAATCATAGAATCTAAGTGTTTGACAACAAAATGCACTTTTGGACTCTGTTAAGTCTGAAAAGTCTTTTCGGAGCATAAAAAGTTAGAAATGCAACTTAAAGCAGTAAAACGTGATGAGAGCATCAGGTACTCTTATACTATAGTACAACTTGAATGTCTGGTATTCTATGATGCATTACATGCAGAAAATCACATAATCTAAGTGTTTAAAAACAAAATGCACTTTTGGACTCTGTTAAGGCTGAAAAGTCTTTTCGGAGCATAAAAAGTTAGAAATGCACTTTAAAGCAGTAAAACGTAATGAGAGCATCAGGTACTCTTATATTACAATGAAACTTGAATGTCTGGTATTCTATGATGCATTAAATGCAGGAAATCAAAGAATCTAAGTGTTTGACAACAAAATGCACTTTTGGACTCTGTTGAGGCTGAAAAGTCTTTCGGAGCATAAAAGTTGGAAATGCAACTTAAAGCAGTAAAACATGATGAGAGCATCAGGTACTCTTACAATATAGTACAACTTGAATGTCTGGTATTCTATGATGCATTAAAATGCAGGAAATCATAGAATCTAAGTGTTTGACAACAAAATGCACTTTTGGACTCTGTTAAGGCTGAAAAGTCTTTTCGGAGCATAACAGTTGGAAATGCAACTTAAAGCAGTAAAACGTGATGACAGCATCAGGTACTCTTACAATATAGTACAACTTGAATGTCTGGTATTCTATGATGCATTAAATGCAGGAAATCATAGAATCTAAGTGTTTGACAACAAAATGCACTTTTGGACTCTGTTAAGGCTGAAAAGTCTTTTCGGAGCATAAAAAGTTGGAAATGCAACTTAAAGCAGTAAAACGTGATGACAGCATCAGGTACTCTTACAATATAGTACAACTTGAATGTCTGGTATTCTATGATGCATTAAATGCAGGAAATCATAGAATCTAAGTGTTTGACAACAAAATGCACTTTTGGACTCTGTTAAGTCTGAAAAGTCTTTTCGGAGCATAAAAAGTTAGAAATGCAACTTAAAGCAGTAAAACGTGATGAGAGCATCAGGTACTCTTATACTATAGTACAACTTGAATGTCTGGTATTCTATGATGCATTACATGCAGAAAATCACATAATCTAAGTGTTTAAAAACAAAATGCACTTTTGGACTCTGTTAAGGCTGAAAAGTCTTTTCGGAGCATAAAAAGTTAGAAATGCACTTTAAAGCAGTAAAAACGTAATGAGAGCATCAGGTACTCTTATATTACAATGAAACTTGAATGTCTGGTATTCTATGATGCATTAAATGCAGGAAATCAAAGAATCTAAGTGTTTGACAACAAAATGCACTTTTGGACTCTGTTGAGGCTGAAAAGTCTTTTCGGAGCATAAAAGTTGGAAATGCAACTTAAAGCAGTAAAACATGATGAGAGCATCAGGTACTCTTACAATATAGTACAACTTGAATGTCTGGTATTCTATGATGCATTAAATGCAGGAAATCATAGAATCTAAGTGTTTGACAACAAAATGCACTTTTGGACTCTGTTAAGGCTGAAAAGTCTTTTCGGAGCATAACAGTTGGAAATGCAACTTAAAGCAGTAAAACGTGATGACAGCATCAGGTACTCTTACAATATAGTACAACTTGAATGTCTGGTATTCTATGATGCATTAAATGCAGGAAATCATAGAATCTAACTGTTTGACAACAAAATGCACTTTTGGACTCTGTTAAGGCTGAAAAGTCTTTTCGGAGCATAACAGTTGGAAATGCAACTTAAAGCAGTAAAACGTGATGACAGCATCAGGTACTCTTACAATATAGTACAACTTGAATGTCTGGTATTCTATGATGCATTAAATGCAGGAAATCATAGAATCTAAGTGTTTGACAACAAAATGCACTTTTGGACTCTGTTAAGTCTGAAAAGTCTTTTCGGAGCATAAAAAGTTAGAAATGCAACTTAAAGCAGTAAAACGTGATGAGAGCATCAGGTACTCTTATACTATAGTACAACTTGAATGTCTGGTATTCTATGATGCATTACATGCAGAAAAATCACATAATCTAAGTGTTTAAAAACAAAATGCACTTTTGGACTCTGTTAAGGCTGAAAAGTCTTTTCGGAGCATAAAAAGTTAGAAATGCACTTTAAAGCAGTAAAACGTAATGAGAGCATCAGGTACTCTTATATTACAATGAAACTTGAATGTCTGGTATTCTATGATGCATTACATGTAGGAAATCATAGAATCTAAGTGTTTTGACAACAAAATGCACTTTTGGACTCTGTTTAGGCTGAAAAGTCTTTTTCCGGAGCATAAAAAGTTAGAAAATGCAACTTAAAGCACTAAAACATGATGAGAGCATCAGTTACTCTTACACTATAAGTACAACTTGAATGTCTGGTATTCTATGATGCATTACATGCAGAAAATCAAAGAATCTAAGTGTTTGACAACAAAATGCACTTTTGGACTCTGTTGAGGCCTGAAACGTCTTTTCGGAGCATAAAAGTTGGAAAATGCACTTTAAAGCAGTAAAACGTAATAAGAGCATCAGGTACTCTTATATTACAATGAAACTTGAATGTCTGGTATTCTATGATGCATTACATGTAGGAAATCATAGAATCTAAGTGTTTGACAACAAAATGCACTTTTGGACTCTGTTAAGTCTGAAAAGTCTTTTCGGGTCATAAAAAGTTAGAAATGCACTTTAAAGCAGTAAAACATGATGAGAGCATCAGGTACTCTTACAATATAGTACAACTTGAATGTCTGGTATTCTATGATGCATTAAATGCAGGGAAATCATAGAATCTAAGTGTTTGACAACAAAATGCACTTTTGGACTCTGTTGAGGCTGAAAAGTCTTTTCGGAGCATAAAAGTTGGAAATGCAACTTAAAGCAATAAAACATGATGAGAGCATCAGGTACTCTTACAATATAGTACAACTTGAATGTCTGGTATTCTATGATGCATTAAATGCAGGAAATCATAGAATCTAACTGTTTGACAACAAAATTGCACTTTTGGACTCTGTTAAGGCTGAAAAGTCTTTTCGGAGCATAAAAGTTGGAAATGCAACTTAAAGCAGTAAAAACGTGATGACAGCATCAGGTACTCTTACAATATAGTACAACTTGAATGTCTGGTATTCTATGATGCATTAAATGCAGGAAATCATAGAATCTAAGTGTTTGACAACAAAATGCACTTTTGGACTCTGTTAAGTCTGAAAAGTCTTTTCGGAGCATAAAAAGTTAGAAATGCAACTTAAAGCAGTAAAACGTGATGAGAGCATCAGGTACTCTTATACTATAGTACAACTTGAATGTCTGGTATTCTATGATGCATTACATGCAGAAAATCACATAATCTAAGTGTTTTAAAAACAAAATGCACTTTTGGACTCTGTTAGGCTGAAAAGTCTTTTCGGAGCATAAAAAGTTAGAAATGCACTTTAAAGCAGTAAAACGTAATGAGAGCATCAGGTACTCTTATATTACAATGAAACTTGAATGTCTGGTATTCTATGATGCATTACATGTAGGAAATCATAGAATCTAAGTGTTTGACAACAAAATGCACTTTTGGACTCTGTTAAGGCTGAAAAGTCTTTTCGGAGCATAAAAAGTTAGAAATGCAACTTAAAGCACTAAAACATGATGAGAGCATCAGGTACTCTTACACTATAGTACAACTTGAATGTCTGGTATTCTATGATGCATTACATGCAGAAAATCAAAGAATCTAAGTGTTTGACAACAAAATGCACTTTTGGGACTCTGTTGAGGCCTGAAAAGTCTTTTCGGAGCATAAAAGTTGGAAATGCAACTTAAAACAATAAAACATGATGAGAGCATCAGGTACTCTTACAATATAGTACAACTTGAATGTCTGGTATTCTATGATGCATTAAATGCAGGAAATCATAGAATCTAAGTGTTTGACAACAAAATGCACTTTTGGACTCTGTTAAGGCTGAAAAGTCTTTTCGGAGCATAAAAGTTGGAAATGCAACTTAAAGCAGTAAAACGTGATGACAGCATCAGGTACTCTTACAATATAGTACAACTTGAATGTCTGGTATTCTATGATGCATTAAATGCAGGAAATCATAGAATCTAAGTGTTTGACAACAAAATGCACTTTTGGACTCTGTTAAGGCTGAAAGTCTTTTCGGAGCATAAAAGTTGGAAATGCAACTTAAAGCAGTAAAACGTGATGAGAGCACCAGGTACTCTTTTATTATAATGAAACATGACTGTCTGGTTTTTTATGATGCATTAAATGCAGGAAATCATAGAATCTAAGTGTTTGACAACAAAATGCACTTTTGGACTCTGTTAAGGGCTGAAAAGTCTTTTCGGAGCATAAAAGTTGGAAATGCAACTTAAAGCAGTAAAACGTGATGAGAGCATCAGGTACTCTAACAATATAGTACAACTTGAATGTCTGGTATTCTATGATGCATTAAATGCAGGAAATCATAGAATCTAACTGTTTGACAACAAAATGCACTTTTGGACTCTGTTAAGGCTGAAAAGTCTTTTCGGAGCATAAAAGTTGGAAATGCAACTTAAAGCAGTAAAACGTGATGACAGCATCAGGTACTCTTACAATATAGTACAACTTGAATGTCTGGTATTCTATGATGCATTAAATGCAGGAAATCATAGAATCTAAGTGTTTGACAACAAATGCACTTTTGGACTCTGTTAAGGCTGAAAAGTCTTTTCGGAGCATAAAAGTTGGAAATGCAACTTAAAGCAGTAAAACGTGATGACAGCATCAGGTACTCTTACAATATAGTACAACTTGAATGTCTGGTATTCTATGATGCATTACATGCAGAAAATCACATAATCTAAGTGGTTAAAAACAAAATGCACTTTTGGACTCTGTTAAGGCTGAAAAGTCTTTTCGGAGCATAAAAAGTTAGAAATGCAACTTAAAAGTCTAAAACGTGATGAGAGCATCAGGTACTCTTACACTATAGTACAACTTGAATGTCTGGTATTCTATGATGCATTACATGTAGGAAATCAATAGAATCTAAGTGTTTGACAACAAAATGCACTTTTGGACTCTGTTAAGTCTGAAAAGTCTTTTCGGAGCATAAAAAGTTAGAAATGCAACTTAAAGCAGTAAAACGTGATGAGAGCATCAGGTACTCTTATACTATAGTACAACTTGAATGTCTGGTATTCTATGATGCATTACATGCAGAAAATCACATAATCTAAGTGTTTAAAAACAAAATGCACTTTTGGACCCTGTTAAGGCTGAAAGTCTTTTCGGAGCATAAAAAGTTAGAAATGCACTTTAAAGCAGTAAAACGTAATGAGAGCATCAGGTACTCTTATATTACAATGAAACTTGAATGTCTGGTATTCTATGATGCATTACATGTAGGAAATCATAGAATCTAAGTGTTTGACAACAAAATGCACTTTTGGACTCTGTTTAGGCTGAAAAGTCTTTTCGGAGCATAAAAAGTTAGAAATGCAACTTAAAGCACTAAAACATGATGAGAGCATCAGGTACTCTTACACTATAGTACAACTTGAATGTCTGGTATTCTATGATGCATTACATGCAGAAAATCAAAGAATCTAAGTGTTTGACAACAAAATGCACTTTTGGACTCTGTTAAGTCTGAAAAGTCTTTTCGGGTCATAAAAAGTTAGAAATGCACTTTAAAGCAGTAAAACATGATGAGAGCATCAGGTACTCTTACAATATAGTACAACTTGAATGTCTGGTATTCCATGATGCATTAAATGCAGGAAATCATAGAATCTAACTGTTTGACAACAAAATGCACTTTTGGACTCTGTTAAGGCTGAAAAGTCTTTTCGGAGCATAAAAGTTGGAAATGCAACTTAAAGCAGTAAAACGTGATGACAGCATCAGGTACTCTTACAATATAGTACAACTTGAATGTCTGGTATTCTATGATGCATTAAATGCAGGAAATCATAGAATCTAAGTGTTTGACAACAAAATGCACTTTTGGACTCTGTTAAGTCTGAAAAGTCTTTTCGGAGCATAAAAAGTTAGAAATGCAACTTAAAGCAGTAAAACGTGATGAGAGCATCAGGTACTCTTATACTATAGTACAACTTGAATGTCTGGTATTCTATGATGCATTACATGCAGAAAATCACATAATCTAAGTGTTTAAAAACAAAATGCACTTTTGGACTCTGTTAAGTCTGAAAAGTCTTTTCGGAGCATAAAAAGTTAGAAATGCACTTTAAAGCAGTAAAACGTAATGAGAGCATCAGGTACTCTTATATTACAATGAAACTTGAATGTCTGGTATTCTATGATGCATTACATGTAGGAAATCATAGAATCTAAGTGTTTGACAACAAAATGCACTTTTGGACTCTGTTTAGGCTGAAAAGTCTTTTCGGAGCATAAAAAGTTAGAAATGCAACTTAAAGCACTAAAACATGATGAGAGCATCAGGTACTCTTACACTATAGTACAACTTGAATGTCTGGTATTCTATGATGCATTACATGCAGAAAATCAAAGAATCTAAGTGTTTGACAACAAAATGCACTTTTGGACTCTGTTGAGGCTGAAACGTCTTTTCGGAGCATAAAAGTTGGAAATGCACTTTAAAGCAGTAAAACGTAATAAGAGCATCAGGTACTCTTATATTACAATGAAACTTGAATGTCTGGTATTCTATGATGCATTACATGTAGGAAATCATAGAATCTAAGTGTTTGACAACAAAATGCACTTTTGGACTCTGTTAAGTCTGAAAAGTCTTTTCGGGTCATAAAAAGTTAGAAATGCACTTTAAAGCAGTAAAACATGATGAGAGCATCAGGTACTCTTACAATATAGTACAACTTGAATGTCTGGTATTCTATGATGCATTAAATGCAGGAAATCATAGAATCTAAGTGTTTGACAACAAAATGCACTTTTGGACTCTGTTAAGGCTGAAAAGTCTTTTCGGAGCATAAAAGTTGGAAATGCAACTTAAAGCAGTAAAACGTGATGACAGCATCAGGTACTCTTACAATATAGTACAACTTGAATGTCTGGTATTCTATGATGCATTAAATGCAGGAAATCATAGAATCTAAGTGTTTGACAACAAAATGCACTTTTGGACCTCTGTTAAGGCTGAAAAGTCTTTTCGGAGCATAAAAAGTTAGAAATGCAACTTAAAGCAGTAAAACGTGATGAGAGCATCAGGTACTCTTATACTATAGTACAACTTGAATGTCTGGTATTCTATGATGCATTACATGCAGAAAATCACATAATCTAAGTGTTTAAAAACAAAATGCACTTTTGGACCCTGTTAAGGCTGAAAAGTCTTTTCGGAGCATAAAAAGTTAGAAATGCACTTTAAAGCAGTAAAACGTAATGAGAGCATCAGGTACTCTTATATTACAATGAAACTTGAATGTCTGGTATTCTATGATGCATTACATGTAGGAAATCATAGAATCTAAGTGTTTGACAACAAAATGCACTTTTGGACTCTGTTTAGGCTGAAAAGTCTTTTCGGAGCATAAAAAGTTAGAAATGCAACTTAAAGCACTAAAACATGATGAGAGCATCAGGTACTCTTACACTATAGTACAACTTGAATGTCTGGTATTCTATGATGCATTACATGCAGAAAATCAAAGAATCTAAGTGTTTGACAACAAAATGCACTTTTGGACTCTGTTGAGGCTGAAACGTCTTTTCGGAGCATAAAAGTTGGAAATGCACTTTAAAGCAGTAAAACGTAATAAGAGCATCAGGTACTCTTATATTACAATGAAACTTGAATGTCTGGTATTCTATGATGCATTACATGTAGGAAATCATAGAATCTAAGTGTTTGACAACAAAATGCACTTTTGGACTCTGTTAAGGCTGAAAAGTCTTTTCGGAGCATAAAAGTTGGAAATGCAACTTAAAGCAGTAAAACGTGATGACAGCATCAGGTACTCTTACAATATAGTACAACTTGAATGTCTGGTATTCTATGATGCATTAAATGCAGGAAATCATAGAATCTAACTGTTTGACAACAAAATGCACTTTTGGACTCTGTTAAGGCTGAAAAGTCTTTTCGGAGCATAAAAGTTGGAAATGCAACTTAAAGCAGTAAAACGTGATGACAGCATCAGGTACTCTTACAATATAGTACAACTTGAATGTCTGGTATTCTATGATGCATTAAATGCAGGAAATCATAGAATCTAAGTGTTTGACAACAAAATGCACTTTTGGACCTCTGTTAAGGCTGAAAAGTCTTTTCGGAGCATAAAAAGTTAGAAATGCAACTTAAAGCAGTAAAACGTGATGAGAGCATCAGGTACTCTTATACTATAGTACAACTTGAATGTCTGGTATTCTATGATGCATTACATGCAGAAAATCAAAGAATCTAAGTGTTTGACAACAAAATGCACTTTTGGACTCTGTTGAGGCTGAAACGTCTTTTCGGAGCATAAAAGTTGGAAATGCACTTTAAAGCAGTAAAACGTAATAAGAGCATCAGGTACTCTTATATTACAATGAAACTTGAATGTCTGGTATTCTATGATGCATTACATGTAGGAAATCATAGAATCTAAGTGTTTGACAACAAAATGCACTTTTGGACTCTGTTAAGTCTGAAAAGTCTTTTCGGGTCATAAAAAGTTAGAAATGCACTTTAAAGCAGTAAAACATGATGAGAGCATCAGGTACTCTTACAATATAGTACAACTTGAATGTCTGGTATTCTATGATGCATTAAATGCAGGAAATCATAGAATCTAACTGTTTGACAACAAAATGCACTTTTGGACTCTGTTAAGGCTGAAAAGTCTTTTCGGAGCATAAAAGTTGGAAATGCAACTTAAAGCAGTAAAACGTGATGACAGCATCAGGTACTCTTACACTATAGTACAACTTGAATGTCTGGTATTCTATGATGCATTACATGCAGAAAATCAAAGAATCTAAGTGTTTGACAACAAAATGCACTTTTGGACTCTGTTGAGGCTGAAACGTCTTTTCGGAGCATAAAAGTTGGAAATGCACTTTAAAGCAGTAAAACGTAATAAGAGCATCAGGTACTCTTATATTACAATGAAACTTGAATGTCTGGTATTCTATGATGCATTACATGTAGGAAATCATAGAATCTAAGTGTTTGACAACAAAATGCACTTTTGGACTCTGTTAAGTCTGAAAAGTCTTTTCGGGTCATAAAAAGTTAGAAATGCACTTTAAAGCAGTAAAACATGATGAGAGCATCAGGTACTCTTACAATATAGTACAACTTGAATGTCTGGTATTCTATGATGCATTAAATGCAGGAAATCATAGAATCTAACTGTTTGACAACAAAATGCACTTTTGGACTCTGTTAAGGCTGAAAAGTCTTTTCGGAGCATAAAAGTTGGAAATGCAACTTAAAGCAGTAAAACGTGATGACAGCATCAGGTACTCTTACAATATAGTACAACTTGAATGTCTGGTATTCTATGATGCATTAAATGCAGGAAATCATAGAATCTAACTGTTTGACAACAACATGCACTTTTGGACTCTGTTAAGGCTGAAAAGTCTTTTCGGAGCATAAAAGTTGGAAATGCAACTTAAAGCAGTAAAACGTGATGACAGCATCAGGTACTCTTACAATATAGTACAACTTGAATGTCTGGTATTCTATGATGCATTAAATGCAGGAAATCATAGAATCTAAGTGTTTGACAACAAAATGCACTTTTGGACCTCTGTTAAGGCTGAAAAGTCTTTTCGGAGCATAAAAAGTTAGAAATGCAACTTAAAGCAGTAAAACGTGATGAGAGCATCAGGTACTCTTATACTATAGTACAACTTGAATGTCTGGTATTCTATGATGCATTACATGCAGAAAATCACATAATCTAAGTGTTTAAAAACAAAATGCACTTTTGGACTCTGTTAAGGCTGAAAAGTCTTTTCGGAGCATAAAAAGTTAGAAATGCACTTTAAAGCAGTAAAACGTAATGAGAGCATCAGGTACTCTTATATTACAATGAAACTTGAATGTCTGGTATTCTATGATGCATTACATGTAGGAAATCATAGAATCTAAGTGTTTGACAACAAAATGCACTTTTGGACTCTGTTTAGGCTGAAAAGTCTTTTCGGAGCATAAAAAGTTAGAAATGCAACTTAAAGCACTAAAACATGATGAGAGCATCAGGTACTCTTACACTATAGTACAACTTGAATGTCTGGTATTCTATGATGCATTACATGCAGAAAATCAAAGAATCTAAGTGTTTGACAACAAAATGCACTTTTGGACTCTGTTGAGGCTGAAAAGTCTTTTCGGAGCATAAAAGTTGGAAATGCAACTTAAAGCAATAAAACATGATGAGAGCATCAGGTACTCTTACAATATAGTACAACTTGAATGTCTGGTATTCTATGATGCATTAAATGCAGGAAATCATAGAATCTAAGTGTTTGACAACAAAATGCACTTTTGGACTCTGTTAAGGCTGAAAAGTCTTTTCGGAGCATAAAAGTTGGAAATGCAACTTAAAGCAGTAAAACGTGATGAGAGCATCAGGTACTCTTACAATATAGTACAACTTGAATGTCTGGTATTCTATGTTGCATTAAATGCAGGAAATCATAGAATCTAAGTGTTTGACAACAAAATGCACTTTTGGACTCTGTTAAGGCTGAAAAGTCTTTTCGGAGCATAAAAGTTGGAAATGCAACTTAAAGCAGTAAAACGTGATGACAGCATCAGGTACTCTTACAATATAGTACAACTTGAATGTCTGGTATTCTATGATGCATTAAATGCAGGAAATCATAGAATCTAAGTGTTTGACAACAAAATGCACTTTTGGACTCTGTTGAGGCTGAAAAGTCTTTTCGGAGCATAAAAGTTGGAAATGCAACTTAAAGCAGTAAAACGTGATGAGAGCACCAGGTACTCTTTTATTATAATGAAACATGACTGTCTGGTTTTTTATGATGCATTAAATGCAGGAAATCATAGAATCTAAGTGTTTGACAACAAAATGCACTTTTGGACTCTGTTAAGGCTGAAAAGTCTTTTCGGAGCATAAAAGTTGGAAATGCAACTTAAAGCAGTAAAACGTGATGAGAGCATCAGGTACTCTAACAATATAGTACAACTTGAATGTCTGGTATTCTATGATGCATTAAATGCAGGAAATCATAGAATCTAACTGTTTGACAACAAAATGCACTTTTGGACTCTGTTAAGGCTGAAAAGTCTTTTCGGAGCATAAAAGTTGGAAATGCAACTTAAAGCAGTAAAACGTGATGACAGCATCAGGTACTCTTACAATATAGTACAACTTGAATGTCTGGTATTCTATGATGCATTAAATGCAGGAAATCATAGAATCTAACTGTTTGACAACAAAATGCACTTTTGGACTCTGTTAAGGCTGAAAAGTCTTTTCGGAGCATAAAAGTTGGAAATGCAACTTAAAGCAGTAAAACGTGATGACAGCATCAGGTACTCTTACAATATAGTACAACTTGAATGTCTGGTATTCTATGATGCATTAAATGCAGGAAATCATAGAATCTAAGTGTTTGACAACAAAATGCACTTTTGGACTCTGTTAAGGCTGAAAAGTCTTTTCGGAGCATAAAAGTTGGAAATGCAACTTAAAGCAGTAAAACGTGATGACAGCATCAGGTACTCTTACAATATAGTACAACTTGAATGTCTGGTATTCTATGATGCATTAAATGCAGGAAATCATAGAATCTAAGTGTTTGACAACAAAATGCACTTTTGGACTCTGTTAAGGCTGAAAAGTCTTTTCGGAGCATAAAAAGTTAGAAATGCAACTTAAAGCACTAAAACATGATGAGAGCATCAGGTACTCTTATACTATAGTACAACTTGAATGTCTGGTATTCTATGATGCATTACATGCAGGAAATCATAGAATCTAAGTGTTTGACAACAAAATGCACTTTTGGACTCTGTTAAGGCTGAAAAGTCTTTTCGGAGCATAAAAGTTGGAAATGCAACTTAAAGCAGTAAAACGTGATGACAGCATCAGGTACTCTTACAATATAGTACAACTTGAATGTCTGGTATTCTATGATGCATTAAATGCAGGAAATCATAGAATCTAAGTGTTTGACAACAAAATGCACTTTTGGACTCTGTTAAGGCTGAAAAGTCTTTTCGGAGCATAAAAAGTTAGAAATGCAACTTAAAGCACTAAAACATGATGAGAGCATCAGGTACTCTTACACTATAGTACAACTTGAATGTCTGGTATTCTATGATGCATTACATGTAGGAAATCATAGAATCTAAGTGTTTGACAACAAAATGCACTTTTGGACTCTGTTAAGTCTGAAAAGTCTTTTCGGGTCATAAAAAGTTAGAAATGCACTTTAAAGCAGTAAAACGTAATGAGAGCATCAGGTACTCTTATACTATTGTACAACTTGAATGTCTGGTATTCTATGATGCATTACATGCAGAAAATCACATAATCAAAGTGTTTAAAAACAAAATGCACTTTTGGACTCTGTTAAGGCTGAAAAGTCTTTTCGGAGCATAAAAAGTTAGAAATGCACTTTAAAGCAGTAAAACGTAATGAGAGCATCAGGTACTCTTATATTACAATGAAACTTGAATGTCTGGTATTCTATGATGCATTACATGCAGAAAATCAAAGAATCTAAGTGTTTGACAACAAAATGCACTTTTGGACTCTGTTGAGGCTGAAAAGTCTTTTCGGAGCATAAAAGTTGGAAATGCAACTTAAAGCAGTAAAACATGATGAGAGCATCAGGTACTCTTACAATATAGTACAACTTGAATGTCTGGTATTCTATGATGCATTAAATGCAGGAAATCATAGAATCTAACTGTTTGACAACAAAATGCACTTTTGGACTCTGTTAAGGCTGAAAAGTCTTTTCGGAGCATAAAAGTTAGAAATGCAACTTAAAAGTCTAAAACGTGATGAGAGCATCAGGTACTCTTACACTATAGTACAACTTGAATGTCTGGTATTCTATGATGCATTACATGTAGGAAATCATAGAATCTAAGTGTTTGACAACAAAATGCACTTTTGGACTCTGTTAAGTCTGAAAAGTCTTTTCGGAGCATAAAAAGTTAGAAATGCAACTTAAAGCAGTAAAACGTGATGAGAGCATCAGGTACTCTTATACTATAGTACAACTTGAATGTCTGGTATTCTATGATGCATTACATGCAGAAAATCACATAATCTAAGTGTTTAAAAACAAAATGCACTTTTGGACCCTGTTAAGGCTGAAAAGTCTTTTCGGAGCATAAAAAGTTAGAAATGCACTTTAAAGCAGTAAAACGTAATGAGAGCATCAGGTACTCTTATATTACAATGAAACTTGAATGTCTGGTATTCTATGATGCATTACATGTAGGAAATCATAGAATCTAAGTGTTTGACAACAAAATGCACTTTTGGACTCTGTTTAGGCTGAAAAGTCTTTTCGGAGCATAAAAAGTTAGAAATGCAACTTAAAGCACTAAAACATGATGAGAGCATCAGGTACTCTTACACTATAGTACAACTTGAATGTCTGGTATTCTATGATGCATTACATGCAGAAAATCAAAGAATCTAAGTGTTTGACAACAAAATGCACTTTTGGACTCTGTTAAGTCTGAAAAGTCTTTTCGGGTCATAAAAAGTTAGAAATGCACTTTAAAGCAGTAAAACATGATGAGAGCATCAGGTACTCTTACAATATAGTACAACTTGAATGTCTGGTATTCTATGATGCATTACATGCAGGAAATCATAGAATCTAAGTGTTTGACAACAAAATGCACTTTTGGACTCTGTTAAGGCTGAAAAGTCTTTTCGGAGCATAAAAAGTTAGAAATGCAACTTAAAGCAGTAAAACGTGATGAGAGCATCAGGTACTCTTATACTATAGTACAACTTGAATGTCTGGTATTCTATGATGCATTACATGCAGAAAATCACATAATCTAAGTGTTTAAAAACAAAATGCACTTTTGGACTCTGTTAAGGCTGAAAAGTCTTTTCGGAGCATAAAAAGTTAGAAATGCACTTTAAAGCAGTAAAACGTAATGAGAGCATCAGGTACTCTTATATTACAATGAAACTTGAATGTCTGGTATTCTATGATGCATTACATGTAGGAAATCATAGAATCTAAGTGTTTGACAACAAAATGCACTTTTGGACTCTGTTAAGGCTGAAAAGTCTTTTCGGAGCATAAAAAGTTAGAAATGCAACTTAAAAGTCTAAAACGTGATGAGAGCATCAGGTACTCTTACACTATAGTACAACTTGAATGTCTGGTATTCTATGATGCATTACATGTAGGAAATCATAGAATCTAAGTGTTTGACAACAAAATGCACTTTTGGACTCTGTTAAGGCTGAAAAGTCTTTTCGGAGCATAAAAAGTTAGAAATGCAACTTAAAGCAGTAAAACGTGATGAGAGCATCAGGTACTCTTATACTATAGTACAACTTGAATGTCTGGTATTCTATGATGCATTACATGCAGAAAATCACATAATCTAAGTGTTTAAAAACAAAATGCACTTTTGGACTCTGTTAAG